>NW_011887839.1:118414-227010 GCF_000806365.1 Fopius arisanus
AAGGGAGGGAAAAACCTCATCTGAGGGAAAAAACCTGCCCAGGTACAGTCGTCCTTTTGACAGGACTACCGCTCGGCAGTGGAACCGTGAGATCAGAGCGCTATAAATTTTTGACCGCCGGTGCCCGGGATCGAACCCGGATCTCTGGCATGCTAGTCTAGCACTCTAACCGCACGGCCACTACCGTCGGTTCTCTTTAATTATATTTTTCCTATATAATAAAAGAGATGGGCCACTAATCGAACATGGCGGATCTCATGGGGATAATCGATCATTTTTCATTCGATTCGATAATCGAACGAGACCCCTGATCTGACATGTGATGAGAATGTCATCAACGTCGCGGCCGCTAGGATTTCAGGCTAAGATCGACCGAAAACAAAAGATCACGTTCGATAGATAGTCCATGTGAAGCTAAACACTTTTTCCGGAGTTATTCAGATGTTCTGTTCTGATTGCGTCGCCCTGTCAATTTTTCTGAAAAGAAGCAAAGAATTAAGACAGATATTTTTTGAGGTTATGATCTAGTCACTCGAGTTAGTAAAAATTGTTGAAGAACGTGCTTCTGCTTAGGGAATCCACTTTATTGCCCCCTCTCCAATTCTTTTTTTACCCCCCACCAGCACCACGTGACGCTCCTGCGCAGTAGCACTTGGCCTAGAAATTCATACGGGTTCGTCAGAGAGACAGAGAAAGGAATATCGGATAACGAAGAGAAGACAACAAAGGGGGTAAAACGAGAGGAACGAGAGCCACTGCCAGTGGTGCCAGCAGTCAGTAACAAAACAATGTTTTGCATGGGTTAGACGCACCACCTCCCATTGAAAATCCATTAAACAACGATTCTAAAAAGTAATTGAAGACATGAATTGAGAAGACGTGATTCACCGAGGATTTGAGATAGAGATAAAAAGGGAAATTGGATGTGAGTGTTGAATAAGAATTCGGGTGTTTGTTATCACTTGCCACCCGTCAGTGATCCATTGTGTGAGTTTGTAAACAAAGAATGGCTGTGGAACCTCGTGTAACTGGCAATAATGCTAAACCACTCGTGCCACTATTCACCAGAGCTGCTGATTGTGTTTACACTAGCTGTTTTTGGTAATTATATGACTGTCAATTTTATTCGATTGAGATGTTTATGAGTTTTTTAGGATTTTTTTTTCGGAGCCTGTTGAGGTGCACGGATGGTTATACTGCGGCAGATCACAACGTCGATCGATACGATGCAGGAGAAATAGCTTTACGGGGATTTAATATTGCGACGCCATATTTACTGCTTTTTCATTATTCTTTAATTGATTCTATGTGTTGATTTATGAAATTGCGAAAAAACCGAAATTCGTGGAATTTATTTATGTTATTTACAATAAAAAACTCAAGTTGTTGACTATTTTTCTTGTGCTCTCTTTGGCATTCTTATTTTATCTTCATTATTTATCTCCTTTGTTTAGTTTTTACAACATAAAATTCAGGCTTTATCGATAATTAATAATTCACGTGGGAGATTGCACACACGACATTAGTATCATTGCACGCAACACTTTTATTCAGGAGTTTGTTTTGAGATAAAAAGACGTAAAGGTGGAAAGTTAAGGACAATAAAGTATTGTTGAAGCTAGTCGGTTAAAGGTTCATGTTTTATGGAGTGGAGAACGAGTGACATGCGTGTTTGTGATTAATTATAAAGGTCGTTTGAGATTTAATTGATGGGTTTATGTGTTTCAGTGAGGAAAATGTATGGAAACTGTGCCAGGACGTTGCGACCAGACATACCGCAGAGTTGCAGCATTGTTATGTAGCTTTTATAAGTAATGAGGATCGAAGAGTCCCACTGTGGAGGCAGAGAGAGGGCAAGGATGAGGATCAAGTTATAGTTTGGGTGAGAGTTATTATTCTTCTATTAATTGACATTTATGCGCCCTTTGAAACAATTTTCACGATAATTAAGACAGATTTACAGAATTACAGGGATTTTTAGGGCCTCAAGTAATGCGTTAATCTGTAAATATCCCTGGGTCGATAATAAAAGTAGTCCCATTGCTGTAGGTCTTCAGGTTCTTGAGATAAATCAGAATAGGACACTTGGAGTAATTTTTTTTCTCTCTCTCCTTCAGGATTATCATGCAATTTTAATCTATGCACCCGACGAACGTGCTGTGGTTTACGATTTGGAGAGTGCCCTCCCGTTTCCCACATTTTTCTGGAAATATGCCACTGAAACATTCAGATCCGACGAGGCACTTCGCCCAGAATTTCACAGGAGATTCCGGCTTGTACCAGCGGCTACTTATTTGCAACACTTCGCATCTAATCGAGCACACATGAAGCGAGAGGATGGAACTTGGATCAAAACACCACCTGATTATCCACCGATATCTACACCGAGTAAGACCTTGACCCACAATCCATTATTCATTACTTACACTTCATGAAGCTTTGATGTTAATTCAGTGTTGAAGTAAAACGAGATAAATCTGCGAGATCGGTTCTTCATCTTTTTCTAACGGTTTTTATTCCCACAGCTGTCTATTAATATCACAACAAAAATTTTCATTTCCCTCACTAATTACCCCTTTTTCATTTCCAGCATGCAAGGATAATCTGGATATGTTTATTAACATGGAGCCTGGCAAAGGACTGGGGAGTGTGTTGAGTCTCAAACAGCTAGTCAACAGATTTTACAGACCAAATGTCAATCCTACATCATCACCATCACCACAGCCCCAGGCGACGCCGAATTAAATGACGAGACCAGTGCAAGTACCGAGATCCCATCCCCTATGAATTAATTCGCTTCGAGAATTGAGCGACTTTGTGTACGGCCTAAGGGCTCCTCGAATTTTCAATCGTTTCAGTCGAGGAGTTTAAAGGGGTCGTACAGTGATTGGTATTGCGTCGGGCACATTTCCATACGTTCAAAAAAATATTTATTATCGAATCATTGAGTCCTTTTACTCAAATACTTAGTGATAATATCCAAAAATCATAAGAGCGCGATAAAACATGATTAAGCTAACGTTTGGGAGATAATACAGCCAGATTTGATGAAGAATAAATAATTTTTTGGACGTAATATGAATTTCATATTAAATAATTGATCTACTCTCTTTCTAACTATTCAAACCCTCTCGATAAACGCTTCAACCTCATATCTCTACGAAAATCCTCAGATATTGCAAGAATCCAAGAGAATGGAAATAATTTTTCTATAACGTTCAATCCCTTTGAAAGGGCGGAGTACATCCCACCAATCAATAAAAAAATAATGATGAGACTTGAGTAGAGTCGCCTTCGATAAGTGTTCTTGCCTTGGTATAAAACACTTCCTATCCACTGGTTACAGAAAACTTGAAAAAAAAAAAAAACCCTCTGTCAGCATTTTCTCCTCTTTTCTATCTTTGTTTTATACATAATTTTTTTAACAATTGTCGTATATCAAAGACTGATGTTAATCGCAGAGGGAAAATAAAACCAATTTACAATACCAAGATTTTATCTGAAAATATAACTCGCATTGATATTTATGCGCTTACTGTTGATTGTGCGATTTGAAAAATATTTAAAATACTTAAAATGATAATGAATTAATTAAATGATAAACTGCTTGATAATTGATTGGATAAATAATGATTAATAAATGAAACAATTTTTAAATTCTCCACAGAGATAATGTGATTATATTACAATTATTGTAATTCTTGTGATACTTTACACTTTCTACTTTTAAAATAGCTCTTAATCTCTTTTTTCTTATCTAACTACTACTTGTATTTTTATCAGTACACTAGACTCCCGTTATAAACTGAATGTTGTCATCAAAAATTCGAAGACGAGAGAAATACTATTTCGGCATTATTTTGCCCGGAAATCAATTCCTCATCGGATGAAAAACTAAATTGAGGTGCGACTATAACGGAATTCTACTGTTTATTGGCGGGATATCTCTCGGTGTATTTACCCACTGGGTCTCTCAGCCATTTATTTGGCTCGTTCATTGATGATTAATTTATTGAAATTGAAAAGAGAATTTGTTAAACCGTCTGGATTGAGTGATTTTCGTTGGTAGGCGATGAATAATGTCGATAGAGAGGTGATCCTGAGAGGAAATGCCAGTAGAAAAGTTTAGGTGGGCAATTTTTTTTTATTTCTGAAGAAAATGCCCTGGTATTCTCTCATAAATCCACTTTTTATGGAGATTAATGCATAACCAATGAGAGCTGCACGTTTGAGCCAAACCGTTTAAACATTTTACTATTGAATTATTCATGGTAAGACGACCAAATTCAACATCGAACTAACTAATTACCAGTCAACGAATGTTTCTATAATTATCTCGGAGTCCCTGACAACGAAATTAACGTCTATTTATTCGCGACTAACTGATGAGTAAAAATGAATTTTAGAGGTGACAGAAAGTGAAATTTGAGATTATTTTGTTTGTTTTTCATCAACGAACGAGCATAAAAGAACCAAATTCAAGCTTCTCCCACTTTTCCGATATTTATCACTAATTAAAACCTCTTCATAAAGAACTTTTTTGAAATTACCAGTGTAACTTTTATATAAAAATATATTACCTAGACTAATGAGAGGCGCATAGTGTATGTTATTTTTTAGTCCGGCTATGGAGTAAAACGTCCTTATAAAATTATTGAATTATTGGTAACGAAGAACATTAAAAAACTGTGAAAATCAAATCATTCGAAATTTCGCTCCTCGCGGATGAAAATTTCCTGCGCAAAATGCCTCTTGACATTCCTGGATTTTTTTTTTAGACCCAACTACTAAAAATTGCAGTGTCCGACCTCAATGAAATTAACACTAAAATTCCCACCGTGGAATAACAATAAGAGGATTAAAATTGTTTTTAATACTTACGCATGCTCATCCGTCTAAAGTATTGAACGTAATAGTCACTAGGCCGTCAGAAACTTCTCTGGCGATTGAGTTCACAGTTCGGCGAAGGAAAAGAAAGTAAACAGAATTGTCAGAAAAATTCTTTTCGACCGAGTGACGAACGATATTTGTTTTCATTCAGTCCGATTGCCTCACGAACTGAGTGACAAAGAGAGAATTAATGATAAAATTAATTAAACTTCAACTCCTGATGAATCTGAATGCAGGGATTTCAGATCGTATATGACGAGAATTGAATCGCAAAGCTGATTTTAAAAAATGATATCTAAAATTAGTGAATAAATTTTATATTTGTCGATTTTCGACGATGTAATCTTTTTCATTGAATCCTAATTACTCTGCAAAAACCCGATGCCAGTTTAATCTCTAAAAAAGCCGATGCAAATTGATAATTAAACCTAACTGGTATAATGTGAAACAGATGTGTGAACAATTGCGTTGATTCTTCAGATGTTTATTGTACTCAACTTGCGAAGGAAATTATGTAATAACTATTAAAAAAAACAAACCATCAAATATGTCAATTAATTATTATCATTTCGTCTGATTTATCCTTGACTTTATACAGAAACAGATTGTCAATTGATCAGAACAGGACTAAACCCTAACCGACGTAAAAAAAATCGTATCAATATTATTCATGTTTTTAACATAATTACAAATTAATAGTAATAAGTAAATGAATCAACTGAATAGTTGATGAATCAATCCATCGTGAGTGCCGATTCATAATATCTACGAATTGCATAAAGCTTAATCACATTCATTCCTTCTTAATTTCTATTGTTTGTATAATTTAATGGGCTTTCTCAATATCAATCATACTACATAGTCTTTTATTTATTTTAAATAGTAGTATTGAGCTAGGTGAAGTGTGTACCAATGACACAGAACAAGAAGTACTTGTTTTTGGTTCGCTAATTGAATTAACGGAATTACCCAGGTGAAATTATGAAGTCTTCGTACCAAAAAAAAATTCTTCAAATTGGACTATGTGATACCTGGTACCGACTACAATTCACATTTACCGTCTCACGTCCTGTAATACGGTCTCGCCATACTGTACGTGGACATGGGTATATTATTTTTGGAAAGATGGTGTGCGTCGCCCTGGTCGTATTCAACGTCGTAATAAATTCCGCTCTGATTCGCCAATGAGGACCTCGACTTTGGTCTGGGCACATGGAATCCACTGCTCTGGGGTATGAGGTCGGCTCTGTCCTTGTCCTGGGGTTCAGAATCCGAGCTGTCTGGCTCTGGGAGGTGCCTCTGACGAGTGCGTGGAGGTGCCTGGAGCCTAGGAAGAGGAACTGGAGGAAGAGTACCATGTACACTCATCGTCGGATAACCGAATACTGCTGAGCTGGGCCTTGTCGGTCCCATTGGCTCACCTCCATATAAATTAGCCGTTGCCATATGATCAGCTAGATGACCCCACATATAAGGCGGCATATTAGAGGGTGGTCCTTGCTTAACTGAAGCTAAAGTACCCATTGAACCGACACGAGCTAATGTATTTGGCATTGTTCCTGGCATTCCCCCTTGCATGTACCCATAGACCGGTGAACCCATGGCCTTCTGTTCCCTGGACCATCTTCGACTCCACATAACCAAACACACGAGGGTCAGAATTATTATTATCAGTGCAGCAACTGATGCGCCAATTGCCACTGCAACAACTTCACCATCAATCTCGCATTTAACGCCGTAATAATTCCCAGCACATGTGCAATGTTCCACATTTCCCTGATAAGAGCACGATCCCCGGTTATTGCAGTGGGAAGCGGGACAGGACAGGCAGACCCTTCCAGCTTTATCTGGATCTTCAGAGTGGGGATCCTTCAAGCCGGCTTTGCAAGCACAAACAAATCCACCCCAGACATTGTTACAAACCGCTGAAGAGTGGCAATCATTGAGCTCAGTTGACGCACATTCATCCAAGTCCTGAAGATTAGAGATGGAACCAGCAGGAGTTTTAACAAACACTGCACTTTTTCCAATATTATTATTCCGCCTGTGAATTACCCCCAGCAGTTGTTTCTGCAGATCAGCAGATAGTGAATTCCTCGCTGTTCTCGCTTCATAAGTCAATTTGATGGTAGCATTGACGAATACTCCCCCCTGTCCTTGTGAAACATCACCTTGATAAATTCCATTGATGGATGAGCCCATGTACTCGTCCGTGTACGGAGTCATTGACATCGCTGACTCGATCGCTACATTCGATTCGTAAGCGATCTCTTGGTATGACTCGGAGTTCTTGTCCAACAAGCTGTTGCTCCAAACGACTTCCTTATCGTAGATTCTGTCGACTCTGATAGAGACAACAATACTAATTACTCTCTTACAGGGCAGAGTCCTGATTATTCTAGCGAATCCCGGCTTGCATTGACAGGCGGATACGCCTTGGACAGTGGCACACGCCTCGTGTTGACTGGAATCGCAAGTGCTGGAATCGCCGACAATGCATGTATCGATTCTCACGATGTCCGTTGTGGTTTTCCTGAATACAGGACGACCTGTGGTACCACGATAGGTATGTCCTGGTACTGGAATATCCGGTTGGGGTACTGCATAGCCTGTGCCAAAAACCGGTGGTTGTGTTCTTGCTGGAGGAAAAACAGCTTTTGTAGGGGATATTGTTTCTGGGGTATTGTCGAAGAGATTCAGATGAGTCCGTTTGCCGTCGATGCTGACAAATCCTTGACCTTCAACAGCAGAAGTTAGGATGACATCTTCTCCACTTCCTCCATGAGGATTCACTGGAATTCTCACACCCTCCCCAGAGCTGCCTCCAGGTCCTTGAATTACTGAAACCGTCACGTCGAAGATATCTCCAATCTGATGATGTCTCGGTGGCAAATGCGGCCGCTGTGTCGCGAAAGTCTGTTTCTTCGTGTAATCAAGAGTATCGTCGAGGACGATTCCTGGTCTAGGGTGATAGGCATGGGTGTTGGCGTTCATCGAGGGTTTGTAGAAACTAGGTGACACAGAGGAAGAGGCTTCCACAATACCAGATGACTTGGAGCTCATCGTATTCACCAGACCCTTTGTCGGGGTCGATTTATGAGTTTCATAATCAGTGGAACTTGCAAAACTCTCCTGAATGCTCTTACTTGGCTCCAGGGTGGGCTTGATGCTGCTGGAAGCCTCGGTGTTGCTCTCCAGAGGAACTATCGATGGCTGAATCTCAATTATTGTTCTCGTCGGTTCAATCACTTGAATTGAGGAACTCGTTTCGATCTTCAGAGTTGAAATGGTAGCGCTTGTACTCGGATTGCTGGATGAGTCTCTCATCTTTTTCCTGGTCGTCTCCGAGGGAAAGATGGAGCTGCTGTTGTTTGGTTCTGATTGTGAGGGAATGGGAATCGGCTGGAGTTCCGCTCCAAGCACTAGAGTACTTGCAGGATCAATTCTCTCTGGTTTCAATGGGGGTTGGAACCTCTGGGGTTTTTCCGTCGGATTTTCAGTGGGTTCTGTCGGATTTTCGTGGATTGATTGAGTTGTTGCGTTATTACGGTGGATCTTGTCGTCTTTGTCGAAGAAAAAGTTGGATTCTTGAGGAGGAAGAGGTTTATACGGCGGTATGGGACGTCGGTTGGGACGATTCCATGGACGCAGGTTTGGGGGACGTGCGGGGGATCGATCGGGGGTTGGGGGGAGCTGATTGATTGATGGACGCTCTGGTGGAGGGGTTTCAAATGGGTATGGGTGTTCCTGTGGAGGGAGCGGGGGTGGATTCATACCCGGTGTGTCAAAGTCCGGAGGAAGGGGTGGAAGATCAGAGATTCGAGGTGGACCTCGATTGTTTATTCTGAAATTTAATGGAAATCAAATATTTTTACGTTGAAAAAAACGAGAAGAGATCTATTTCACGTTCAATTTCGTCAATCCGATCGACGATTTATCACGATTTATAATAAAAATTGAGAAATAAAAATTTAGTCATTTTGGCTGATGACGGAAAATGGAAGAGCGAAAAATTGATTTTTACCTAGTTGCTTGCACTGGCTTGTGCGGCCTGAGAGTATTGACAGCAACGTTGACATTTCCATTGAGCAATTTAACGATACCAGTTATAATATCCTGGATATCCGGATTGGCTTGTCGATTGCTGGGTATCTCGGTTTGCATGCTCGGTTGAAGTGTCCGATCATTATAAATCATCGGCAATTCTTGACGTCCCTGTCGGTGTGGCAATGATTCGAGTTGCTGATGGGGCTCCGCCACGATATCTCGTGCTCGCGGAGCCCCCTGGGCTTCCCCCGAGAGCCTCGTCCCCGTCGCCGATACTTTTCTGCGCAGATAATTAATTTAATTAAATCAGAGAACACATCCATTTGGACGCGTGACAATTTTTCAATGAATGAAAGAATTTTTTAAAGGCAAATCAAATGTTTATTATGATGTTTCCCTCATTGTGGAAATGAGATAATTTCACTTACTCATGATATTCTGGCGGTTTCACCTCTATGTTGTTCTCGTCAATATGCTCTATGTGTTTGGAAGCAGTGATTTCGGCGTCCAAAGGGCTCTCATGGCTCGAGTCCTCGAATCTCACCTGAGAGGTTGATCTTTCAAAACCTCTTGAGCTCTGAATCACGTGTTGTGTGCTAACGAAATCTCTCGAATCGTCATTACCCTCGCGAAAAGGCGACGTGGTTTTTTCTGGTGCAAATGAACTTGCACTGAGCACCACATCCTCTCTAGAGACTCTGGAGGACGTTGGCTCGTTCTGAATGCCCGTCACACCTGAAATAAAACGTTTTTTTTTTCTTTATTATTTTAGATTTTATAGACTAGTGTTTGCTTATATGGGAAGACTGCCAAGGAGCAGAGGAGTGATCGGTATGTCAACGGTACCACGATCTCGTGGATGTCATTCCTCATGATCGAGCTGATGGGATGGGGAGAAATGTTTGGAAATTACGCTAGACTCTTCTTTTCTACTGAGATCAAAAACCTTGATCCATGTTTCTTGGTATGTGGAGAGAGCATTGCCCCTTGGGCGTGACTCCATCGTTTATCCTTATGTTTTAGTCATGCGATTTTTTTTTATCATTGAACTTCAAGTAGATTTTTATTCTCAATGATCTGTCAGGAATTGAATTTCATTTCAAATTGATTTTTTGCAACCAACAGAAATCGAAGAATAGGTTTAATAGAATAGGGTAGGATCATTTATTATTTTATTGTTTAAACAAATTCTCAGTATTTTGACCTATCGCTGCAACGAGGAAGAGGAATTTAAATGAAACGTTGATAATTTCATTACAGGAGTTAAATACTTCCTGTTAACCACTCATGTGTAATCCACACCCAGTAATTTATACAAAGCACGAATTAAACTCGAAGATGGTCTGTGTGGAGAGAAAAAATAAGCCAGAGGTGAATTTGTGAATAATGCAGTGAGTTAACGGTTTTTAGGAAACTAAAATATGTTATGTCGCAGAGAAAACTACAAACGATAGGTGGAGGTAACGGAGCCCTGGGATACGAGAGGAATTCAGTTTTTTGTTATTACATGAATAATTGTACTCATGACTTGAAAAAAGGGAATGCGTACGAGCGAGACAAAAGTATCAAGGAAGAAAGCATTTCTTTATGGACACTCATATATTCTCTTGCTAAACAGCAAATCGCAGGGAGAGAGTAAAGAAAATTTACGATGTGTTTGATAATAAGTCAAATAATGAAGTAGTCAAATGTAATTTTCTGAATGAAAAATAAAAATATATCTTCAAGTAGTTTTTGCGCAAAAAGGGAATGAGATTTGAGGAATAAATATTGACTAGATTGGGAAGTAAAAAAAAAAATGATAATGGGACAAGTGAAGAGTGATGAGACAGATTGGTGAGTACGTGGCGTGAGAATGTAGGTGAGTTGAGTGAGGGGGTAAAGAGGGCAAGAGGGGGGCACTAGGGGGCAAGAGGGTAGGGGGTACAGAGAGGTGCACGAAGAGGCCCCATTGAAGTTACCATACTTTTCCGACATAACAGGATTGCAGATTGCCGAAGGGTTCTCTGTGCCATGACCTTCATTTTATCTTCAATTATTACAGAATCTGGGTGGATAACGTATATTAACTCTGGCCAAATGGAATTCATGGGATTTCCTTAACTTTACTCGTGACCTTAGTAAGACCCATCCTTTGATATACCTCTCTCACTTGGATCAAGTGTCCACGGTTGCACATACAACACATGAGTGTCTTATGTATTAACGTGTACACCCGGTTTGGCTCTTGAGGCGGTAACGGCAGAAGTAACGGTACCTCTACCATTCCATGCCCAATATTTATTCTTTCCACTGAACCACAGTCGAACATCAGCCATAACGATAGATTCTTTAAATTATCAGTCTTTATGATTTAAAAAAATTTTACGCATGCAGATTTTTACCTGACATTTTCGCACTTTTCTCATTTCTATTCTAATTCACCGAAGAATTGATTCCAATTATCTTCAATTTTTAATAGGATTCTTCAAGAAACTGCAGTGAAATTCTCATGCAATTTTCATGATTGTTCACATCGTGATTCTAGTGATTGTTGTATGCAACTGTTAACTATTTTGTGACACTTTCTCAGGACAATACCGATGCCCCGGCGAAAGTAGGAATGACGAAACTGTCGCGTGTGGTGAGCCGGATGTGTCAATACCCCCTGGCTTTGTTTCTTTTTCAAATAAATCTAAATATATTTTCTAATACAATAAAAAAAGCTGAAATATTGAGAAATTATTGAGTTATTGACAAATTGAATTTCGTGAATACTTCATTTTCAGGTGGATATAGCGCGTAGTTTATAACCAATTGTCTCCATGTAATTTAATAGTATAATAATAGTTTAACAAGTGAATGATATTTATATTCAATAGCGATAACGTTGGGGCAGGTACGATAGCTGCGCTTACGGTATCTGGAGTCAACCAGTGAGAAATCCTTAATGGACTCGAATGCTCGCATTCCCATCCTTATTATTGCACTTACACCGTAGTAATTAGCATTTTATCGCCATTTCCGAGCTTTCCATCTTCTCAGAACTATCGAATGCTAAACAGACTTTTCTGCTCTGGACAGTTTTCTACAATAGCTTTCGCTTCAAGGGATATCATTTTAAGATCGTACAGGTGGTCAAATAAAAAATAGGCCAGACACCATTAATTCTGAAACAAGAGTGATAGACTCCTGTTTATCATGCGGGCACTGCATTTTACAGAATAATACCAATGGAGAAAGAAAAATCCAACGCCCGTGGAATTAGAATGAAAATCTGCGGCGTCATGCAAAATTTCCAACTTTCTACGTGACTCATGGCGATTGTATTCAATCTTGAGATTAATATTTATTTTGCAATAGTCAATGGACATTGGAGAAAATTAACTCATGAAATGAGTGAAATTTAATTCATATTCTTTTTCTTGAAATTTCAGTTAGTATTAATCATTCAATAATTGTCTCTCTATAAGCTAGAGTAAAATAAATGTTAGTCCTGTTTTGTGTCTCACAAATATTCCAACCACAAGTTATTTTCTTAAATCCTTGGCTCTCGCCGATTCTAACCGAGATAATCCTTCTTTCTTTTTTTACCGCAAGACTTCGTTATTGAACTGTCACCTAAACTTTCGTTTTTAGCACAATGGGGCTTATGATTTTGAAATTCAAACGATCATTGACTCGCATACTTTCCAATGACGTCAAAGCAAACCCGAAGATACCTGAAGAAAGTGACCACAAGATTTTTCAACATCCGGGTTGAATAATACTTCAACCTGAAAACTAGGATAATTGCAGTTTTTTCGAGACCACATTTTAGCTGAGACCTATGAATTCTATTTGTGGAAATATCCCCATCTCTCATGAATTCCGAGATACTTGCTAGAAAGTGGCCTAAAAAAAATCTGTACTCCAGCACTTCGCAAGAGCATTGATATCACGGATAAATAATAATTTACCTGCCGTCTGGAGTACAAAAATTCCCAGGATGCACCGAAAAACAAGTCCATTACCTCCCATGTCTCCACAAATTTTTCCTAAACTCATCACTGCTGAATTCCAAGGATCTTCTCGACCCCAAATGCACTACAATAAAAAATTAATCTATCCGACTGCCGCCATCTTTCGATTCTAAACCATCGAAACGTCAGTCCACGAACACTCGTATAAATTTAAAAACACCAAAAACCGATTGCTCCTCATTTTTTGCAAAACCCAAAAAACTGGCTATCTTCTTTGAATTTTAATCAAACCCAATTCCTCGGATGACGAAGAATCGACTTTTCGTTTCACTGGTCTCGAGGATAATTCTTGTGCCTCAGTTACTCTTGGAGCGGATGACCCACTTATCAAAACTGTATTCCAGTTAGTTCAAACACTTTTTTTGTTACAAAGAGTTCAACTAATTTCACATTTCACATTGTATTTTATTAATGTTCACATCTTCTTAATGATGAATATAATATAAAATAAAAATCTATAATTAATCTTGTATTATTTTAATTAGAGAGGAGCTATTGCTGGCGTCAGCAACAGGAAATGAAAAGGAAGGAATGAAGGGAAGTGAAAATCTGATGGCGAGGGTGAATGGGCGAGTTGCAATGAGGTAAGATAAAGATTGTTTGAGTTGTTTGAGTTGTTTGAGTTGTTTGAGTTAACGTTGCGGTCGTTCACTCTGTACTGTCCGATGGGTTGAAGCATTCGCCAGGAGGACTCTGTGCCACCACTTAGTTTCTCCCACTAAGGCCAAAACCTTCTGGTATCGTATACTATAGTCCAAGCAAGAAGTAGCCACGTTGATGAGACAGGTATACACTGATGGCTAGCAGGTAAAAAACCTGTGGGAAATATAATGACGGGACGGGAGAGTGATGATGGGCTTTTCCATGTAATTCAGGGATCAGGGATCAAGGATTTTTGTTGGTGGTGAGACCAACAAAAATTTACCCTTAAAAGAAAAGCCGGTGAGGTTTCTGGTGTTATTAGCGCATGTTGGAACGTCAAGAATCATCATCATTAGTTTTAAATTCAGAATGAAAACGGTCAGTTCTGTCTGACCCAGTCGATAAATGACGGTTATTTCACATTTCTACTCGTGATAGATTGAATAGTGAATCCATATTTACAGGTCAGGAACTGCGATGGGTACCCCAATACAATTAAAAGGGCGGGACACGGGGTCTAGGGTTCTTAAGACTCTCATGGAATTCTAGTAAAATTCGAGACCGTCTACAATTCAAAGGGGCACTTCAAAAGTGTGGAAATCGTTTCTTAAAGAAAACCCTATGGGATCGTGAGATTTCAAATTTTTTTTTAGTCCACTCTGGGGTAAAATGTAAGGATTAAGTTTGAGTGACATTTTTAATTATCATTTTGAGATAATTTATCACTTGGCTTGTTAGGAATATTTTTTTATCGAGAGGATGTATTTTTGATTCATGATCATCAAATTTTTGGAAATTAGAGAATATTTTTAGTTGATACATTATATTAGGGAAAAAAATTGTTTTCAAAATGTTTGAGTTCACAAATGATAAAGTCATTCCCTTCTGATCTTTCCCGTCAATACCACCTCGACACAAGATAAAGAAGAATTTCTGTCTCATAAATTTTCTTCAATTTTTGATTTCTAAAATCTCGATAAAATTTCTCAATTCATCTCTGATGTTTTCCATTCATAAATTACCCGGTAAAATTTCTTTCGGGGTAATTCCGCTTATTGAGTGGACTCCACCACACCCCCTGGAATGTGAAAAATTCGAATCACCCAAAACACAGGAAAAAAAAAACTGAGAAACCCGTCTTGTGAAGTTGAGCGAGGTCACCGGCATTTCACACTGTGAAAAAAATGACTCCTGCCAAGTGAATTCACTTACCACAAGTAAACGTATGTGAATGTTAGCATTTGAAATATGGAGATTCTATAGTGCCTATTAATTATTACAACTGATGCAACAAATATTTTTAAAAATGAAAAATAATATGAGAATTTTCCTGTAATAGTGAATTTACTTAGTAATGATTTTCTCCCTGCAGATGATTCAGCTTGTCATTAACTTGACGCATCTGTAGACTCTGAAGAGAGAAATGTCGTCATAAACGGATTTCCTGTTCTGTTCTGCCATTCAAGTGTTTAATCGACGTCATCGAGGTTCCGCAAGTGCCGAAACATCGGGGCACCCGCATCAAAATTCAATGACAATTACAAAAAAAAATTATTCGAAAAATAAAAATGCGTCACACTCGGATGACTCAATGTATTATTCGACCACTCGATTCGATATACGCGACAGCGAGAGATTCCACGCATTCAATGACTCAACGCAGTGATAAAGATTAATTTAGACAATAACACATCTGCATATTATCTTGCAAATAATTCTCAATTAAGACACTGAAACGAGAATAGAATTCAACAAATGTTGCACGAATGACATTTTACAGAAATTTAATTCAAATATTGATCTTTAAATTAAGAACATTTCGAGATAATACGAAGATGTTTTTATTTAAATTTGTGTTATAACAATTAATTATTAAAATGATCTGATTATTTTTCCATTGTTCAGCGACGTAATAAATTTGTAAATATTTTCAAAATAATATTCAAGTGTCTTTTATAATCAGTTGTACATCAAGAATTGATCGATTTAATAGATTGGGGAATTTAAAGGGAATGTTTATGAGAATTTCTCGATGGGCGTGGAATGAGGGGAATTTAAGGTAATTGAGGTGATATTGATGGAAATATTGGTGGGGATTTGGATGATAAATAAGGAAAGGGCCCCACTGGAATGTATAACCGCTCCTGAAAATCTCTGGCGAGTCTCTACTGGTGGGTTTCTTCCTCCGCTCCTTGGCTCTCCTCTTGCCCCTTTGGCTCTCTTAATTCCAGAGCAACGACTATCGTGCATCGAGGGGCCTGGGGCCCTAAAGGTGGAAGCATTCCATTCATGTTTCAGAACAAACGCGACGCAGTGTGAGAGCGTCGTCCGGCCAACGAGGACGCTAATTTACCAGGAGTAGACGAGCAAACGTCCTCCAGAATCCATCCACCCTGACAGCTCAAATAAGTCTGGATAATTGTCCATCCCATAAATTTTATACCCTCCGAATAAGCCCTCAAAAGTGAACAGTTTAATTATTACATCATTATTACCGGTCATCAAGATTAATATTTATTTTTATATTTATTTTAATTCATATTGTTGTGGATTTGTGACGTTAATTGGTGGTAAGTTGAATTTTATTTTCATGGATTTTTATTGATATTTATTATTATTGTATTATTGGCGAATTGGGTGGAGTAGGGGTTGGGGGATTTTACCGAGTTTTAGGGGAATTTTCATTCTGTCTTTTCTTTCTTATAACGACAACGACGCCGCTTATATGCAGAACCGTTGAGAGACCGCGGGGCATCCGGCCCCAATCGACCACGTGGGCCCAAGGCATATGAGACACAGGATAACATCACGTGTTAAACCCACTGTCGCATCTGATCGAGTCATATGTTCCTTTGGGGTTCAGTCAATACCCAGTACCCACCAGTTATTCCTTTTTCTGAATTCAGTAATTAACTCATTGACTAATTGATTGATTGGTCATTTGAATTCTTAATTGAATCATCAGTCCGCTATTTAATTGTTACTCATTATCGGGGTCATTCAATAATTAATCATTTCTAATTTATGTAGAATATAAAGTATTAGATAATTGTCACATAGTTAAATGTTAATTATCGATAATTAATTGATTGAGGAGTGAGGCGCCAGCACTGGGAGAGGCATTACTTTTGCAATTGTTTTTCTTTGGGAATGTGCGTTGATCTTTTTGGGAGTGAGTTCATCATTCAAATAAATTCTTGGCTACTGTATTTATTTACGCGTCTGTAACTGAATATGGAATTTCTTGTCAATGGGTGGTTCATTTGTTGTCACTCGAGGTACGCTCGTTTTTACTATCGATGACGATAAGCGGAATGGAGTAAACAGAGGAAGGAATGCGGGGAAATTAAAGCCCAACGAGTTCCACTTCCCACGGTCTCTCACGGTTTATCATCAGAGAAAATTCTCAGATAGGGACAGAAAAAGGGGGGAGGGGACTCATGAATTCTCCCAAGAAAATCCATATTTCATTTTCAAATCGTTAAATCTATTTTGACGGGGAAATTAATATTAATCCGAGAGTCTATCGTAAAAAATTAATTAATCGAGAGAAATTGTTGCATAGTGATTCAAATGATTTTTGCAATGGATAAATAATCAAAATGGAAATAAATAATCAAATGGAAATAAATAAACACATTTTCCACGAAGAAAGAAGAACGATGTTAATATGACTGAGTCAGATTATCGCGTTCCACGAAGAAAAAACTAAAAAAAAAATATGTTTCCTCTTTCCACGCCATAAATTTCGTTTTCCCGAGCGATCTGACCTTTTTCCCCAACGGGAAAATTTGTGACCTGAAAATTTCTCAGAACTAGCACTCTTCCGCTTCGTTATTCCCACTAAAAAATTGGAGAATAAGAAGCCCAGATTATCAAAACCGGAAGTTGATAAAACACGAAGTTCTGTTATTTCCATTTTATTCCATTCATGAAGAGAGGGAAAAGTGATTCAGGCCACGGTTGTACTTCCTATTGAGTAACGGTGTTATCAAGAGTATTTTTTGTTCCTCCCACATCTGAGAATTCCAAACCTATTTATTTGACGGTAGGCCGATCCACTCTTGTTTAACCAGCGTCGGCTATATTTTTTACCGAGGAAACAAAGGTGAACTCGTTTAAAGAATATGGTACAATATAGCGGCAGGTGTTAATGCAGCAGATGTTGCCATCGGTCTCCATTTATTCCTCAACGCCTCGCACTCAATTTTTCTCATTCACCGAAAATTACATAAAAAAGTCTTCGGAGATAAATAAATAAAAAGAACAACTTCTCAAAATTCCAATGAACCATTTTCTTCAAGCGAACTAAAATGATTGTGATTAACTGTAAAATAAATTGACGTGATCACAATTGAATTCCAGGCAAATCCACTGAAAAAAAAAATGTTGTGATGGCGGAGAGACGCCGGCTTCCAAGCTCGGAGCCTCCCTCAGGAACCCCCACACAGGAAAAACGAGCTAAACTGCAAGAGGAACAAGAGCCTCAAGGAGAGGAGCCCAATCTCCTGGCAGAAGAGACACTTGACACAACTCCAGAGGACGCCGGAACCCTGGAAGTTGAAGAGGCAGTGCCAAGTACTTCAGGAACCCTCGGCCTCGTGCAATCCACCACGGGAAGAAAGGCCGAGGGTTCCCTGGAGTCTTCCTTCATCGGCGAACACGCGCACTATCAGGAATTGTCGCAAATCGGTGATGGAGCATATGGAACAGTTTACAAGGCCAAAGACGTCTCGAGTGGTCAGGTAGTGGCCCTGAAGAAGGTGCGAGTCTCACTGACTGAAGATGGACTTCCCACATCTACATTGAGAGAAATTGCCGGGCTGAAACAGCTGGAGAGGTTTGAGCATCCGAATATCGTGAAACTTCTGGATGTCTGTCATGGAATGTATCTGCCATCTCCTGAGAGGAGCGATGGAACCAGAAGGCCTGATCGACCTGATAAAGGTCTGACATTGTGGCTTGTCTTTGAGCATGTCGATAGGGATCTCGCCAAGTTCATCTCTGATTGTCCAACAGCTGGAGCATCTCCTGCTTTGATCAATCAAATGTCCAGAGAAATTCTCCTCGGTGTTGATTTTTTACACAGTCATCGGATCATTCATCGGGATCTCAAACCACAGAATATTCTTGTGACGACAGAGGGGAGAATCAAAATCGCTGATTTTGGATTCGCCAAGACTTATGACTTTGAGATGAGGCTGACTTCTGTTGTCGTTACTTTATGGTACAGAGCTCCGGAGGTACTCTTAGGATGTGCCTATGCTACTCCTGTCGATTTATGGTCGGTCGGTTGTGTTTTAGCAGAGTTGAACACCCTGAAACCATTATTTCCTGGGAGTAGTGAGGGAGACCAGCTCGATCGAATTTTCAAAATAATTGGTACACCAACTCAAGAGGCATGGCCGAAAAATGTCTCTCTGAGTTACACAGCATTTCCCCAAAGAATAGCAACACCTCTACGCATCGTTATTCCCAGTCTCAGCTCCAGTGGAATTGATCTCATCTCCAACATGCTGACCTTTGATCCACACGTGAGATTAACAGCATCTCAGGCTCTTCAACACCCTTATTTCACCACAGAATCTTCATAACACTTATCACTTATTTAAATAATTATTGTAGCAAATAGAAAATGTGTAAAACGTATTCGCATGTACAGAAACTTCATCTCGAATTTTAATTGTAATCGTAAAATGCATATCAATTAGTTTTAGTATGAGTATTACTTAAGTTCTTCGTATTTATGTATAAATATGAATTTAGAATTAGGAATATTAGGGGAGATTAATGTTATCGTGTGGTGAGAGGAGCTCGAAGCACTCGAGGACGTGCCTTCGTTTGTTCAATCGTTAATTAATTGTTGATGATGTTTCTAGAATTTTATAATCGCGTAAGACTGGGGTCAATGACCCATTTAGGACTGCTGAAGAGTATTAGGATACTTTTTTGAGTTTAACCAGAAAAATCACTGCCAATTTTAGTTTCTATGTATGTCATGTATATTTAATAATGAGTATCTAGTTGGTTAAGATTTCGATTTAGAATTGACATATGTATTTTTTGGTAATATATTAGATTAATTCGATTATGTACCTTGAGATGTCCATCCCATCGAAATTTGGATTATCGTAATATTGATAAATACACGATAATATTATTTATAATGTTTTTTAAGTTTAATTCTGTTGTAAAGTTGAATAAATTCAAAATAAATTGTCTTCATGCACGCTCTCTTTTCAAGACATAAATCCCCGCTTGTTACAGATGTTTCTTGATAATAACTTACCACTTTATGATCAACCCCTTTTCCACCTTTGTTTCTGAATTTTTCATCATCATCTGCAAAACATAACTCACACTTTGTGCATGACCAACGTCTTTTCTTCATTCAATTTTCCTCTGCCTTTATCACTTTTGCCAGTACAGACTCATTGTACCTAACACTGTTCACCTATTCACTATTGTTTTAAATAATTTTGTCACCACTGAAACATTAACACTTTATTTAACAATTCTGTTCTACGTGACTGTTTGAAAGATAATCGTGTATGACTCCTCTTTCGAAATGACTTGAAAGACAATCACTTCAGTAATTCCACATTTACCAGATTTCACGAATGCCAACTGAAGAACAATTAAATGAAAACGAACGGAAAGTAACACGGAAATAATCAACTAACAAATATTTGCAATTGACACACATTATTTGATATCATTTGAACGGCCATCAAGAATATCCGTTTGGCAGCGCATGCGCAGTGGTACGGTGGCCGCCTTATGATTTATGAATCAGCTGATCAAGTGAATACTACAGTTTTCTCGAAACACCGACGAGAACACTTGTGATTCAATATCCTGTATTAACATCAGTGATTTTTGTGGGATTTACCAAATAAAAAAAAACGTTATGTCACTGAACACAGCACACGCCAATGACGGTGTGCTTCTGCACGCCGGGGAATGGTAAATTAATATCTATTGTTAATATAAACATTGTGTCAATCCAACTGCGTCACTTAACGCAATATGCACACGACGTGGCCTTGTTCAAGAGCGCTATTACATTTTTACGTCAATAATTCTCCAATTATGTCCTCTCGTTTCGTTGCGTTTTAAATTTATTCAATTAAACATTACTTGTGGCACCGAAAAAAACTTTGGTCATGTGTTCAAGGTCTCTCTCGGAGTTTCCCATATTGAATGATTGGATAATTGATTCACTGATGAAATGTGGGTGTCGATGACTCCAGAGAGATATCGACTTGACATGATCTAGCTATTTACAACTGATTTGTCAAGAGATTTTTTTGGTCGAGAGTTTTCTCGTGTTAATGACACTGTGGTATTCGATATTCCATATGAATTCTAAGTAGTTGAATATTTGGAGACTGAAAATTATGCAATTATTCCGTAGTTGACACAGATTTTGTACTCAATTGATGGTGAGACTCGAGCAGTGCAATAACGAATTATTGTGACTTAACAGCATTCTTTTATTCTGCGACAATGTGACGATGGAATTTCATGGTCAAGAGCAGCCAGAATTCACGGGAACAAAGAGAGGGAGGATATATTTGACTACCCATAGAATGATCTTCAATGCTAAGGATAGAAAGGAGAGAATGCAGTCGTTTAGTTTTCCCTTTGTGACGTTGAGTGAAGTGGAGCTGGAGCAGCCAATGTTTGGGGCCAACTACATCAAGGGCAAATGCAGGGCACAACCGAATGGCAATTGGATTGGAGAGTGCAAATTCAAGTTGCATTTTAAGAGTGGTGGAGCTATCGAGTTTGGACAGGCCATGCTCAGGGCAGCTTCTATGGGTAATTTCATTGTTTTCCAACTGGGATAAGTAAAAACAATCAATAAATAAACGATGTTTTCAATTAGCTTCACGAAATGGACCTGGTTACGACGCTCCACCACCTTACCAGCCTCCAACATCAGACTGGTATGCAGCACCACCTCCAGCCTATCAGGCAGCTCCTCAAGGCTACTATGGATGGATGCCACCCACCAATGTATTCCCAGATGTACCCCCAGGTAATTTTAATACGTCATCCCTCAAATCCAATCTAAAATAGCCAGTATATGAAATAAAATTAAAAATCCATTAATGAATTACTCAATAAGTTTTCCTCTTTAAATTTTACAGCAAATTCTGTGTACATGACGGACATGCCTCCACCGTATCCAGGGATAAACTCGCCTTACGTGAGTGGTGGAGCTCCCCAAGGACAGGGGGCATGGGGCGGACAACCCCCACAGCAGAATGGCAATCCTGGCTGGGCAAATCCCAATTATAATCCTCAGGCTAATCAAGCAGGTGCGTATCCGGGTTATCAACCGAATTACAATAATTACCCGCAAAATCCACCACCGTATTCAGCTTATCCGCAACCGAGTGGCTACCCTCAAGGCTCCTACAATCAGTATCCACCTCACTACTAAAGTCTCATGACTACCTTATGGCTATTAAATCTAACATAATTCTAGCAATTTAGTTACTTCCGATGTTTGCCTTTTGCAGACATCCATTCCAAACAATTTACACTAGATTATCAATGTTCTTCTATCAGTGCTTATTCCTAACGATTTTATAAAGAGGAATAATATGAGATAATACAAAAAATGTTAATGAAAAATCATGTAGCTTTGTGTCCAATGAATGCACGTATTAAATGATAATAACGTTGACGAATTGTTCTTTTTCATTTATGAATACCTATCAATTGGGCGGAATTTTCAACAGTTTATTTGGTATAACTCAAGGTACACCGTTTTTCCCTTCTGGATAATGATAATTTCTGGAGCTGAAGGTGCTGATATGGTGAAATACTTTTTGGAGCCACCACCAGGTGTTTTATCCCATAAACTTGATATTTTTCTTCTTTTTTTTTCAATATTACGCAACGGTATTGCACAATATACCTTAGAGTGACCTGCGGTAAGAGATTGGCTTTCACTGCTCCCAGTTATTATCTCACTGGTTAGTCATATTTTGTCCTCCGTCGAGGCTTTTCCAAGTTTGGCAAGTAATAGTAGATAAAAAATTCATAGAAACCTGTGAAACATTACGAAATAAACTGTCAAGTTATTTGTTAAATTTAATTTATTATCATTTCAATGCCTGGGAACGATTTTTATGCCAGTGACATAATACAAAAATGTGCCTCAGGAGTTTGATGAAGGATTGTACTGGGAAGTTCAGTGGAATGACCAGTATGAGTTGTGTTGATTGATTGGTGCTGAAGAATTTTTTTTCCCCAATAATAAGGAAAGCACACCATCTGCATTTTCGTTCATCTTCCCCGGGACTAGTGATTTCCCTGTGATTTTTGCTCTTTTTAAATATGCCTAATCAGAGTAAATACAGTGTAATTAAAGTGTACGCTTGTATGTATGAATTGTAGTGAATTTCATTGCGCTCACAGTATTCTTTCTCTCAATTTTATAATTTATCCATTCATATACTGTTTGTTCATTTAATTTAGATGCTAAAGCTGCAGAAGCCGCCCAAAGTGCATACTATGATCCAAATCGACCGCAGTGTGCATACGTACCACCACCTGCTTACTACGTAAGTAAAATTCCTAATTACCCATAATTGAGGGGATGATAAAATTGGAATTGACCTCAATCTTCAATTCTAATTGCAGAATAATTAATTCTTCAACGATTAATTGAACATTATATTTTTACATCTTCGAAATGTAATAGAGAAAAAAATATCTTACGCAATTTTTAATAATATTATTTTACCTTTCAGGAGAGTCCACCCAGTTTCCAGCAGGCAACGGAGAAGAAGGATCAGTGAAAACGACTAATTCTCCCACGTTAAAAAAAAAGTATTCTCATTATAATCACTCCAGCAATTATCGTTGATTGTTGTTAATTATCCTTCTTGGGTTCTTTCGTACTTTATACATTTTTGGAGAAAAGGCTGTTGAGGCAATGAGTTATGTTGCATTCCGTTTGACCATGCATTCAACTGTATTTTTCAGTTTCTTTTTATCGTCTTTCTTTCTTCACCCATGAAATAATTACCGCCAAAGAGATGGAGTGGACAAGAATGGATAAATTCCACGGATTTTCGATACATAAAATTGTGATTATTAAAATATTATTTCTCACATTATTTTCGTGCAAAATATGATGTAAATTTGCATAAATAAACACGATAGCATGGCACAATTTATTTCATTATTAAAACATTATCCATGTTAACATTTGTAAAATTATAAAAAATATCTATATTTTATAATTAATATCATATGTGCAATTATCCGTATTCAGATGTCACAGTGAGGCTGAATTGTCCTTTTTTGACGTACGTCCCATGATACCAGACTCTTGTATCCAGTAAAATGACGTCTCCACTATTCACTGAGAAATTAAATTTATTGCAGACGTTATCGCACTCCGGAGTCGGTGCCACAGTCCACGTTTTGTCTCCTAATATTTGTCCCTGCCACATCAATCGTGGAATATAATCCAACTGTTGAAACAGAATTAAGATATAAAATTAATTATCAATTACATCTACTATACATCTACTTTCTAAAATAAATTCATCTCAAGTCGACAAATTAAATCCAGAAATTGATGAACTATTGATGAATAGTATGATAATTAAAAAAAATGAAGATTATTATTGAGATACTTACATGCATTATTGCGCCCTCGTCGTACCCCAAGAAGACATAATTGGTGTGGGGCACTTCAGCATCATCCGGAAGGAAATCCGGTGGTTCATAATACTTTCTCATTTCCTGCAGTACCTCAGGATGACAGTTTTTCCAACCGACATACCAGCTGCCACCTTCTTTATTTTCCCTCCTGCCTTGGCTCATCTCAAACACCTCCTTAAGACTCGAGAAATTACTCTTGAAATGAAGAAATTGGCACTCTTCCTCCACTGACTCGTAACTTCCTTCAATTCTCTCATACAAATCACGAAAAAAATCCAGACTAAAGACCTTCCCAGCTCTCCAATTCCCAATGGCTTTCTTCACGACAATTGGTCTAGAGCTGTACGCAAATTTTTCAAAAACCTCTTTGGTAACATTTTCAATGATTAAAGCAGAATCGATCCCACGACAGAAATCACAATCTGACACTGGTCTCGTAAACTCCCAGACTAAGTAATTATTCGGAACATAACATCTCGAGTTATAAACATAATTAACTAGATGATCACGCCCATGAATAATCCCTCCACAAATCAGGGAAATAAAAATTACTGCAGCAAACGTCCGGAAGCTCAAGGGAAGATTTAAAAATTTTCTGGCATTCACCAAGTCCCTGCATTGAACTGAGGACTTCAAAGTCTCTAATTTTACTCCTCGACTGAGATATTGGCGATTTAACCCAAGGAAAATCTCCCGAACAATGTCTAATTGTTTGTTCTTCTCCTCCACATCCATTTTGTTGGCTTCGTGCAGTGATTCGTAATAATGAGTAATGACTCATTTTTATTCCCACCTGATCGTTCAGTAATGAAGAATGTTAAATTTCATCGTCACTTATCTTATCAGCGATGACAAAATGTATTGACCATGATTTTTTTTCTTTTCTCCTTCATCAGTTGTCACTTCCAAGTGGCGTATAATTAAGAGGTGTTTATTAAAATTCACCAAAACAATTGTTCTTCATGTATTTTTTGGGGGTAAAGGGACGATGTAAACAATAAAAAAAGTGGAAAATGGTGAAAATTGAGGTATTGGCGATTTACAACATCGGGCAAAGTGACTTGACCGTCCTTGGACCACTTAGATTTAACACTGAGCAGTTTCAAAGACTGAAGATATGTTGAGGAATTGGTGGGGAAGGTATTGATCACAGAACACGTGGTTGAGACTTTCTTCTCGGGATTGGTTGGAGGGAGTTTGTTGGGATGGAGAGAAGGAGGTTTAGCTAATTCTCTGGACCTGTGAATGCCTCTGGCAGATGCCAGAGGTGTTCTTGGGTGAGGGACAGAGTCGGAGAGAATCGGAGAGAGATGGAGAATAAAAGGTCAGGATGCGCCTACACTTCTCGGAGATATTTAACATTGTGATGAGGCGTTTCCTGCATCCACATGCGGGACAGATGTACGCCTCATCTTTCTTTACTGCCTCTATTGCTCTTTCAATGTTATTCGATGGACCCCCTGGGGCTCTTTGGGGGATTCAAGAGGCTCTTTCTATTCAGTTCTCGCATTTGTTGTTTTTTCGAATCACATTCGAATACTATTGGCACCGCGTAGAGAATTTTCTGAGAGCTTTGAAAAATAATTTCTCAATTTTCTCAATTAGTGACTTTTAAGTGCATGGTTTTCTGAACTTCTTTATTTCGCTTTTTGCCAGGATTATTATTATTTTGATTTGTCACATTAAGTTGGTCACACAAATTTTATATTATTGGTATAAAATATCAATTTTGTAGAAAATCGTTACATTGTGCTTTACTGATTTACACTAAAAAAAATTTGATGTACCATTGGCATGCTTATCATGGTTTATCAGTGATTGATCACCAATTGCACCTCCTCTACCAAGATGCTTAGGCCAACGCGAAAATAGACGAATGGTATTAAATCACTTTTCATTGTGATACGTTCGTTGTTGAATTTTACTTTTATGAAATTGGAGTGCGATAAATCATCGTCCTTCATTAGTTTAAAATTTTTTTCTTCATTATCACAAGGCATTGACTGAAAGATCGATTCGATCCCGGTTTTCTTTATTTAATATAATCTATATTTATATACTTTATATGCAATTACTTGGATTTTTTTTATCACCAATTAACACTTCAATAACTGATAAATTGAAGATATTTCCTTTCGTTCGTTTTTTTTTTCAGAATAACAAACAAGCAGATATCACTAAACAGCTGTAAATTTCTCCTTTTTATTTGTTGTGATCTTTAGTTTGAGTAAGATGGAGATGACATTTACCGGGATGTAAAGAAGATCGAGCAGGTAAATAAACGTAATAAGTTAGAAAACTTACTTTTAAAAAAAGACGTGACTAGTAGTCCTTTTATGATGAACATTCACATCTTAATCACACTTTTTCGTCGATCATTTCAATACGTTGGAAAATACTTTGTTTTTTTTTTGTTTGTGGAGAATCGATCAAAAGTAGCACCATTTTCCAAGAATCGCATCCTTTATGGCGGCAATGTACTGGGCGGGCACCCAGTAAATCCAATATCTCGAGGCTTCAGTTGAGCCTAATTGTATTGCCTGCAAAAGATTTTTATATTTTCAATTAATTATCAATTTTTCCTTTCCAAATAAAAGCGTTCTAATTAAAATTGCAATCTCAAATAGAATTTACCATAATGTGATACTGGGGATGTTCCGGAATGGGTTCACTGTGAATTCCTTTTATCGAATTCATAGGAATTTTATCGGTTCTCTCTTTAGTCCCAATCCAAAGTTGATCCTGTTCAAGTTTAAACGTTAGCCTGACCTTTCCTCCCATTTTATTAAGCATTCCAGCGAGTGGAAAGTCCGGCAGAGGATCCTGAAATAAAAATTTATCAATTTCTGCCAGTTAAAAAATAAAATAATCGAGAGTTCAAATTTATTGATAAAATGAATATCTCACCGTAGCATCTATGATACCAGGCATGGCGTCCTCTGGTATTCCTTTATCCAATATTTTTCTATGAATTTTCTGCTGTGTCAGAGGTTCTTTACTACTCGCAGCTGCTGCTTCATCCTGGATCTCCTGTTTCGAGGGAGCTGTTGCTACCAGAAGTACATCATCCAACTTGGATCCAACAATCATCAATTTTGCACCTGAAATTATTTACACGTATTGCAATCATATAATCGTGTAACAATTCTATTTTTATCATTGCATTTACCATTGGTAACTCCAAGTTCCTTCAACGTCTGTTCGTCTTTGGCCAGCCCTTTAATCATGACCTTTTGCATATCCTTTGGCACTGATATAACCTCCTGCAGGTACTCCTTCAGTTCTGCAATCGTTCCATCCAGCGGAAAATTAACATCAATTTTTTTCTTATTGAAGATAACTTTAAAGTCTATTTTCTCTCGTGTGTCCTCGTGAGATTCTGTGACTTTATCGGGCTCTGGGTCCTTTGGAGTTGTCTCTATCGTTGTACCACTATTTTCCATTTTCTCTAAAGGTGTTTCGCGGTCCTTTGAATCAAGGGTCATCGTAGGACACGACGTGCAGTGGTTTTCATTTGTGTCTTTCTTTTCTGAATCTGAAGATAAACATTGCTAAACTATTGTATCTTGACATGACATGCATTTTAAAAAATTGGAAAGTGAAAATTCTTTGGTTTTCTGGAGTTTTATCCTTGAGTTTCTGGGCTGTTGGATTGTGATAATGAGGCAAATTTTTGGATTATGTTCGCGAAAGAGATACATGCAGTCATTGTTGTCATAGCCCTAGCCTGAAATCTCACTTTTCAATATGGATATTCGTACGGTGAAAATTAACGGAATTAACCAATTTTGTTCGATGATTTTTATAGATTTCCTTTGATTAGTGAAGTTGAGGTGTTCGGTGGATTAATTTGGGACTTTTAGCTAAAATAGTGGTTTTAATAATTAAGGAAACTTGCACACGTACCAACGAACTCCATGATGAACTGTATATTTTTCTCCGACCAATTGAAAAATAACAACGCAGAGCGCGCTGCAGTTGTGCAATGCAATGACAATGTTTTTATTATTCTCTTTGTGTGAAAAAAATATCTTTGTGCTGATGACTCAAATTTTCGAGGAATTACCTTTAGTTGTCACTTGCCTTTTTGAAAATTATTTTCTTTAACACGATGAAAAAGAAAATCAGAATAAAGTATAAAGAAAATATAAGAAGAGTTAATTATTTTATGAGCATTTATAATGTCCCAGATGGAATCTATAAAAAAAAAATGTTTAAAAAAATAGGATAGCTTTTTATCAGATATTTTTTTTTGATTTGCATAGTATTGAAAGACTTTTGAATTTTGCGCCTTCAAATAACATTTTAGTTTAAAAAATCACCACTTCCGGTCGAATGCCGCTGAAAAACCATATCCACCATCTTGAAAATCTTCTTTCCGGTCAGCTCCGTCACAGAGGTGTGTGGTATTGACAATCAATGTGTTATTTAAACAAATTAAAGATCGCATTCAATAATTTATAATTGTTAATCGATTTCACTGCCCTTTAATCGACTCTCGAGTGTAGTCTCTGCTTCAAGTTATACAACTAAACGTAAAAACAACGATGAGAAAGTTGTCGCAGTGGCATTGGAACCCATGTGCTTCAGTTTACTTCATTTCCTTTTTATGTTTCATCAATAATTAAATTGTAAATTATTTATCACTCTAGATGCCGTCTGTAACGCTCAAGGACGTCGACCAACATAAATTCGTGAAGGCCTTCGCCGCCTTCCTGAAGAAGTGAGTAACTACCTTTTGGAATTATTTCTAACCTCGAATTCTGGGTAATTCATATGTGCAGGGGTGATAGAAATTTTGTCGAAGTGCCTTAATTCATAAAAATTTGTAAATGCAATGAATTGTTGTTGTAATTATTTCTGGATTTTAGGACAGGCAAGATGCGTGTCCCCGAGTGGGTCGACATCGTAAAATCAGCCAGATTCAAGGAGTTGGCACCCTACGATCCTGACTGGTACTACATCCGTTGTGCTGCACTTGTTCGTCACATTTACATTCGCAGCCCAATCGGCGTTGGTGCTGTTACCAAGATTTTTGGTGGCCGCAAACGCAATGGAACTCACCCCAGCCACTTCTGCAGATCAGCTGGTGGTGTTGCCAGAAAAGCACTCCAGAGTCTGGAGCAGCTGAAGCTCATCGAGAAGGCACCACTCGGTGGAAGAAAACTCACCAGCCAAGGAAGAAGAGATTTAGATCGTATTGCAGCACAGGTCAAGGCCAAAAGCAAGAAACAACTGAAGCTGCAAGAGACTCTTGTTCTTTAAACATTTTTTCGATAATAAAAAAACGATTTAATTGTACTCCAGTGAATTTTTTTGTCTCAAGAAACCTTTCAGTAATACATTCCAGTAATAATTCATTCGATAATTCCCCTACAAGTAGATTAGTATATCAATTCATTCTTACAACTCGAAGTACCAGACTTTTGACAAGAGGGAATCGTTGAATGGCTTGAGGCAATTTACAAAGAATTTTTAACAGAAAAAATCATTCGAATCCCTTTTATAATAATTATTCCATCTAGGAGAAGAATGAAATGAACTGTTTCGGTGTTCCTATAGTAAAGATTGATGAGGTTCTCAAATGAACCGAGGGGAGGGCGTGTTAATCGAAATTGTGGAGAATAAAACTAGTGGCAGGGCTGGCATTTGGCAGTTGGCAGTCTCCATCCGACAGTTCCGACAGTTCTCGCTTTTTCGCGCGGAGTGGGTGTAATCGTGTTTGTTAAATGAGACATTTATTTTTATACAAGGAATCGAATAAATAAGTGGTAATAACAAGAGACTGGTGAATAGAGTTAAAATGCCGCCGAAGAAGCGGGAAAAGGAGTTGGAGAGTCAAAAACCACCGAGAATGGATCAAATTCAGGCGGACCACGAGCTCTTTCTTCAGGCCTTTGAAAGTGAGTCCTCCAATGTTCATTATTAATCTCATCTCTTGCCTCATTATTCTCTCGTAAGTGAAATGTACTTTGCTGGAGGATGCACTGGTGAGAAGGTACATTGCTCTAGAACAATTGTTAGTTGTCAGTGATAATGAACATAACCCCAATTTACATGGAGTTGTCGCGCGCGTCGGTTCACTTACCTCCCACCTCTTTTTTCTCACCCAAGTCATTCGACACCTGTCATTAATTTACACTAACAACGTTTATTCTGTTTAACTAAAGATCGACGATTTTTTCACTTTATTTCAGCACTCTTTTGTTTTACTTTTGTCGTTTACTGTTCGCGCCAAAATCCACTCACTTTCGGTCGAATGGTACCTGATTTTGTTGTGGATTACTTTGATGGGTAAATTATAACAAAGGAAACGTTGAATTCTTCTCTACACACCTGTTTTTTTTTATTTTCAATATATCATTGTTTTATGGAGAGATATCTTGGGGTGAAAATTATTTAAAATTGTCTGGAAAATTGAAAATGATTGAAAACGCAGAATCAACGTCAAAATATTTTTAATTGTAAGCAGTTTGAACAGTTGACATTACGGGATAGTAATTAAAATTAATGGACATGTTTTTTCATTGACATATATAATGGATGTGTCTGTGTTGAAACCGAGAAGTCCATCGGCGATTGCTGATGCAGCAGAATTCACCCCAGATAAAGCTCACATTTTTTTATTGGCTCCATTTAATTTTTTCTTTTTAATAAATACGAGCCTTCAGTGATTGCATTCGGAGAACGGAATCAGAGAGGTTTGGCCTGTATAATCGTAACAAGGATTGCCGTAACAGGCATCTCGCAATTGCGAGCCAAAACGAGTCATCATCTCCCGTTCTGAATCACAGAAGGATCAGCGATTTTCATGTCATCAAGATCTTTTAAGCCTCCCCAAGTTCTTGGACTCATGAGAATATATTCGAATCGTTGCCACCTGGCGGTTCAATCCATAATCCATCCAATTTAACATTTTTTTGGACTCTGATACGAAGAGAAATAATCATATAATATTAATAGAATATTTCACGACTTTTTGTTAATAATTTCATAATTTAATTGAATTTATTTCAGAACCGACGCAGATCTATCGTTTTTTACGAACGCGGAATCAGATTTCGGTGAGTCATAATAATTTATTCAATTTTTTCTATTTGTGCATGGTAAAATGAAAAATAATGCAGAGTTTTTTATTGAAAATGTTGACCGGAATCATTATAACAAATTGATGCAATATGAAGATTTATTGTGAGAACTGTATGGATTTTTCTAAATTTCATTTGTTTGTATTTTAATATGAGTGTTGTAAAATTACATTTGAGAGATTGCAAGGTATGTATTATGTTTTGTTTATAATTTGGTGAGAGAAGGGCGAAATTTATTTGACATGTTGCATATTTAATAATTCGAATTATCACATGGGTGCCGCAATGAAAGCTAAAAATTTACCGAAGCCTTAACATTGTCTTCCGATCGATAAAATCCCTGCCGAAGAAGACTCCGTTATTTTGTCTTGATTTTTGACTTCTGCATGGGCCTCATTAAACGACCAATTATCGAATATTTTCTTCAATTTTCAGCCAATATTTCTTTACCGAAATTTATCCTACATGAAGCAACGCATGTCTCGAAGCCATAAGTCTCGTCGTGGCTTTCGGATCGACTCATTATTACAGAGGCTTGTGGATAAGACCAATCTCAGCCAAAACCCTGGCATCCGTGGCTTCATGACTCTCACTTTTTTAGGTTTTTACGATAAGAAAAGTGAGTCAATTAACATTAACTATCCCCCTACCCTTCTCACCCCTAGACGTCAGTTCCAATTGCCCTCCCTCGAATCCCTTAAATTTCGCAATGAATAAATAAAAATCTGTCGTGCAGTGGAGGCACCACAGGATCCCGTTAAAGTGGAGACACTTTTGTTGAAAATTTGCCACAAGAAACGCAAGGACGTGAGTTCACCAATAATGCAAGTGTCAGTAGGCACAAGCGATGTACCAATAAATCCATCTGAGAATCAACCACCACCAAAGGCGCCAACGATCTCCATACCAAATGAGTCTTTCACCTTGAACAATGGACACGTGGCCAAAACGTACATGCTACTTCTGAGAGTTTATTGTATGTCGAACAATGGCTGCCTTATGAGTAACTGTGATTTGGATTCAGGTAAAGACCACAATTGTCCAATATCCGATATCTAATAAATTTCATTATCAATAAAGATGTAATTGCAGAGCCTGCTCAGAAGAGACGAAAATCATCACCAGTAGCCATAAAAAATGGTGGAGAAGAGGTGAAATTGTACGGCTCGGAGCTGATCGTCTACGATAAGCACAATCGCTGTCTTTTAACGGACGGTGATTACGAATTAGGTTTGCAAGAAGTGCAAACCAATGTTAGATCAAGTCCTAAGAAACATAGCTCTTGGGAAACCATAAGTGATATCAAAGAGTGCGGCCCTTTCGAGGTATTTAGTCGTGGGCCAACACTGAAATTTCGACTTAGCTGGACAACAGAGCCCAGCAACGGTCTTGTAGATAGACCAGCACTTATTCATCCACTGCCTAATGGAGATAATAAGGAGAATCGACCTGGAAACAGTACGAATCTATCCTCTTCCCTCTTCCTGATATCAATTACTAGTTTTAATGACATGGAAATTAACGAGAAAATTTTTTTTTCAGCCGATTTAGATCGTTGCTCTACGAATGTTAATAATAACAACGGATCACTGCCAAATTCCACTCCCCTAACTCCATCGAAAATTACGAGTACGATGGAGAAAATGGATACGTCCAGTGGAACACAACAAATCGTTTATCAATTTTTATACAATAATAACAGTCGACAACAAACAGAGGCCTGCGAGGATCTCCACTGTCCCTGGTGTTCCCTCGACTGTGGTAGGCTTTACTCGTTACTGAAACACTTGAAGCTGTGCCACTCACGTTTCACCTTTACCTACGTTGTAAGTCTCCCTGTCATCAATTCCACATTAAAAAAGATTGAAAAGATTTGGAAGAAAATAATCGAATATTTTATTTGTGTTTCTATTCCATTTTTGAGATGATAAATATTGAGTACGTATTGAGTACGTATTTTTAGCGTCAGCTTGTGTTTACGAAAGGAATTGAATTTTCTGTCGTCGGATTTTAGTGGAAAAGTAAATACATGAATGTTGTTTTTCAGCCCATATCTCAAGGAGCTCGAATAGATGTGGCAATAAACGATTGTTATGACGGCTCCTATGCAGGAAGCCCTCACGAGCTCATCTCCCAGCCCTCAGGGATAACTTTTTCACGAACAGGCCCTACGAGACGTACGAGTGTAACCAACATCCTAGTCTGCAGGCCCAAACGACCCAAGCCTAGTCTCTCTGAATTCCTTGAGCTCGACGAGAATGATTACGAGAGCCAACGCCCTTACATTACCGGTCACAACAGGTAAATTCTACATTCCGAGTAATTCCCTTGGGTTATGGAAGAATTAAAATCGGAGGAAATAATTTTCTTTTTAGACTCTACCATCACACAGTTACGTGCCTCCCAATCTATCCAAAAGAAATGGATGCAGATTCCGAGGGTGAGAACGACCCAAAGTGGCTGCAAACCAAAACCATGATGATGATAGACGATTTCACAGACGTGAACGAGGGCGAAAAAGAATTAATGAAGATGTGGAATTTACACGTGATGAAACACGGTTACGTGGGGGACTGTCAAATTCCCCTGGCATGCCAAATGTTTCTGGAGAAAAAGGGTAAAGAGCTATTGATGAAAAACCTGTACAGAAATTTCGTCCTCCACATGTCGAGCCTTTTCGATTTCGGTCTAATCAGTCCAGTGGTACTTTACCAAACGATCCAAAAGCTCCAGGAGATCATGAAAGAAGACGGTGAGGATGGAGCTGTGAGGAGAGTCCTCCAGAAGTCGCACGAGGCCCAAGTCGAGCGCTGGGTGACCACAGGAGTTCATGCTGAGCCAGTGAAATCCAGTGTAACAGCCAAAACTAATTTCAATAATGAAAACTCCAATTCGAATGCACGACGAAAGACAACAATACCCTTGGGCTCACCACCACCATCTTCAGGGCTGAAATCAGTTCACAATAATGTCAGTAAGCATGCAACAATGATTGGTGGTGCAACGAAACCAGTGACAAATGGAAATAAAAATTCTGGCAATTCGTTTCCTGTCAAGTCCAATGGAATTATCAATGGGAAAGGGGAAGTTGATGGAGCTGGTGAGAGATCAGAGACTCCTCAGACTGATGTAGCTGGAGGAAGAGTGGGTGGAGATGTTCCACCGAGAAGGAAGAGTACAAATTCAATTGTTCAGGAGAATCCATTACCCATTAGGAGAAAGTCAATGGCAAGTGATAATGGGGGAAATGAGTATCATCGAAGGAAACTAGTGCTTGATGCTGTACCTGCTGGGGCAAGTGTCAGTCAAAAATCATCCCAAAATGATAATTATTGAGGGATGTTGAGGCAAAGGGTAAGAGGTCCAAGGTCTGTTGGAAGATTTTATGCGGTTGAAAATCCGGGTAGACTGAGTGCGGCATGAGGTAGGGTTGTTGGATATACTTGGGGTGAAAACTTGGTCTCTGGGGAAGTGTTGAATAGGATATTTCTCGAGATAATCGACTCATCATATTTTAAACGTAATAGAATACAGGTTTGATTGCACAAATTTTTCTTGGATCTCCGTGAACAAATGAAATATAAACAAAAATAATGAGAAATTGAAGAAATGAATCGGTTTATTATGCTGTTTGTGCGTGGTTATTACTCTTAATTTTTTCAGTTTAATTTGCATCCATTTTGTACAGTATTTCGATGCGAGTAATCGAAAGTTAATGAATTAATCGACCAACGAATTAATTCATTATTTGATTGAGTGAGTTTCATTTTTTTCTATTAAACTGGTTAAATAATCGTAGTTGAGAGTTGGATAAAGGAGGATAGTGTAGAATGTCTGTCTCTTAGATGAATTTTTGTATTTAAAATACGATTTTCCATATTTACAACAATAGTTCTTAATCAACGTTATTTTTTTTTTCATCGGAAATAATTAATTCAAAGTTAAAGGAACGAATGTGAGAGTTTTTGCTTTCACCCACAGCATGTCTTACACATTTTTCTCTGCATTGTTTTCGTAATTGGTATATTTAAGTAATGAATTTTTCCTTCTTTTGTATCGCTTTTCGGCAATTTTTTTTTACTCTAGTCAGATTACAACTTTATTTTTTTCTGAAGTTTCCAAATACTGTAGACAAATGAGAAATGGTCACGTTTCTGTAATAATACCATCGTTCCAATCACAAAGCTTTAAACTGCCGGAAATGTTTATCCAATTTGATTAAGTTGTTTTTTTTTATTTTTATGTTGAGTACTGGGGGTTGGAAAGGGGGGCATTGAAATATTTGGAATGGATTAATCAAAATTCAGACACGATAAAAGCGAGAAAGTATTAAACACGATTGAAATTCAGGAATAAAGTCACAGATAAATAAATGAATGAAAACTGGGCTATTAATTTCAGCTCTGGAGTTTTTATTTACAAATATTCCTAGATGCTGTATGATTTGTTTTTTGTTCAGATGAAAATCATTCTCAATCCACAGATATTCATGAAAAATTCTTGTTGGACTTTGAAACTGAATTACGATTGTTAACGAACATTGTGCGATAGAGCAAAAGTGCCTTCGTTAAATCTGAGGCTTTCAGAGAAAAATTAGATGTATAGTCGAAATTTTGTAGGAAAGTGGTATAGAACAGGAAATAAATCGAAAACTTTTCATACTGAACGTTCTTGCAAATACTTCGAAAACAACTCGATTAAAAGATCATTAGACAGTTTGTCCTAAATTCGATTTTCGAAGCTATCTCTACTGCCAAGTGATAAATGAGGACCAGTGCATTTCTTCGAGGCCAGGTAGCCGAGAAAAATGCAATTATCCTAGTTTATTACTTTGCAAATGATTTAAGAAAATATATAGAACTATTTGAACTTACCTCCTCTCATTGTTTCACTTATCGATAAATACGTGAAATTGCACTTAAAAATATATTACGATACGTACATCTCCGAGATAGTGCTCATGCCACACCAATGAAATGACACAAAACAGTAATGGTGTATGAATTATTTAATCGTGAAAGGAATTATACGATACACAAAAAAGCTAATTAAATCTACTGCCTGTGCGGTCGTGGCATAATTTTATTTTTATTCTCTTTCGTTCAATTGACGAATACTAGTAAACAAATACCCGACCGTTACCCTTTAAATTTTACGCTGTATATCGTAGATTGTAAATAGGTATATTGGAAAAACAAAAACATTCAATAAATTCGGTGAGAAAAAAATATTGATATTTGTCGTTTTTTGCACGCTCATATCCTTTGAATTTTCATAAGAACCAGCTCCTTGACTCTGTCGTACTTGAAGTACTGAGGAAATTCGAGTTTAACTTCTTCCACGCTCCATTTTAATCCTCTTCGAGAAATGCAACGACGAAATTCCTCGTAGGAAGGGGCCACTGAGTCCAGATGGGCAATTGTGAATACAAAACGCTTCTCCATGGCTACATAGACAATACGTCTTGTATCGTCAGAATGTAAAATCCTTTCAAGAGTAGAAACAAAGTGTTCCGTGATGTTGTCGTCATAAATAACTGAAGAAGAGATTTCAAAAATGAGATTTCCCAGAATTTATCAGGAATCTCGAGGACTTTAAAAATTTTACTGAGTTACTGGAGCTTAAAATGAAAAAAAGCTTCTCACCATCAGCAGCAAGTATTATCGTCGATTCAGTCAATTTTCTCTTCAAATTCTTGGACCACTCGGTGTCTTTAAAATTCAAGGCCATCACGTTGAATTTCCCTCTAATGTACTTGGAATTTTGTTGAGCATTTCGTTTGATCAAAGGTAAGATCTCTCCTAAGTCGATATCTGTAACAAAATAATTATTTTTTATTTTCCAGTTGCGAATTTTCGTCTTTCAGGTGTAATGAATCATTCACCTGTACAAGTGACTTCTCTCGCTAACATTGCAGCTACAATACTTGTCAAGCCCACTCCAGACCCCAATTCAACTACATTTTGGTGTTCAAACTCTCGGGGATTGGCCATAATATAATCAGCTAATAAAAAAGCTCCTCTCCATAACTGTAAACCTACGAGTTCCAACTGCGTACTAATACTGTGTTCAATTAGCAATTTTCCTTCTTTCTTTTCTAGAACTAAATCTCCATCGTGGTCGTAAGTCATTGAGTTTTTTGGTTTCATGTGAGGGGGATATTCGAATGCAAACTGGGTCACAACATCTGAAAAATGCCAATCAACTCAATTAATTCCAATTGCTACACCAAAATTTCCTGAGCATTTCAAAAGGAAAAATCAATCACACTAAATTACTGAACTCTTCTTCCAGTGATTACTCACAATTTTGTCTCCAACTTTCATGACTTCGCGATCGTTCCGCATGGATTTCCGAAGTTATCTTAAAAGTTGCCATATCAGAAGATCAATGTCATTTAAATCACCCAGAAATAATGACAGAAACGAAATTCCCAATTCACTCAATGAATCATTCAAAGTAGACACTGACTTTACTTTTCCACTTGTTGTAATCTGTTGCGATTAAACAATCGCTCTCAACAATGCCCATTGAATAATTATCTCTCAACTCTTCCACAAAATGATCTAGCATTTCTTGCATAACTATGCATTATATATTATAATACTTTGTTCCCAGACGATGCCAAAACTCGTCGAAGGGCAAACCACAAATATCATCAAGAGGCCTGACGTGTCCCTGAATTTGAATTATCTGATTCACTCCCGCCTCACCAGGTCCAATACTTCAACAAATCCAAATACATCATCAAAATTACAATAATCCCACGACCGCTTGCTTCTCCAAAAAAAACAGAAAATTCAGAATGAGAGTTGAACAGCTGATAAAACTCAATGCAAATAAATTTTTACATTAAAATTTTTGTAATTAAATTCATGCACGCGCGAATTAATAATTAATCATTTAAACTAAACGCGCTCTAAACAATTATTATCTGTCAGTTGATCTAGTGGATTAACGTCAGAATGAAAAAAGGGAGCAGATATGAATAGTTGATAGATAACAATTTATTACGCGTTCTCTGTAGTCAATCATTAAAATGAGGCAATACAGGTGTAAATGTCAAAAGATAATTCCATAATACTAGTAAATATTAGTACATAAATAGGGAATGACTCCAAAATTACTTGACTTTTCAGAATTTCCTGAATTTCCAGTTAATATTTAGTTGGTCAAATAAAAATTTGAAATGGAAAACAATAAAAAAATTGCAGAGAGAGAGAAAAATAAAATTGAGACGATTGAGACAGAAGAGAAAAAGCTGTCGATAAGAATGAAAATCTCCATTACCAGAATGAGAGACGATTCGTCCAGTTGGAGGAATTGGAGGGATTGGAGCACCAGTGGCTCCGGGTGTCCTATCGACCAATCCTGGCTTCCCACGATCAACGCCGACTCTGCCACGCGTTATACTCACTGTGAGCTTATATATTGCTGTATTGGTCTGTATTGCCTCGATTGCCTCGTTGTCGTTTCCACACTTCCACACCGCGTTGCACCCCAAGACTGAAATATTTTTCTCCTACGCGTCCTACCTCGTACCATTAGCTCTCTCGACGTCGTTCGTGCATCTCCAACGAATCCAGAAGAACCTCCAGTTCAGTGGACGTAAACTCCATTTTATACATTTAACCACTGAATTTATTGTAATTCAACAATGAGAGTCACCGGACTTTTCATTTTACTCTCCTGTTTGGCACTGTCCTTGGCGGAGATTGAGAAAGAGGATGAGGTACTTGTCGTTGGGAAGGACAACTTCGATGAGGTATTGAAGGACAACGAGTATGTTCTCTTCGAATTCTGTGAGTATATTTTTTTTTTCATGTTTATTGCATGCTGAATTTGGCGTTTAATGTTGCACTTTGACGTGCCGGCTGATGTTAGTTGACATACGGTTAAGATTAAGTCAGAATTGAGATGGGTTACACGTCATCATGAGACAGATGACTTGATGGAAATGTTTGTTTCTTGTCGTCGAGTTTTTTCTGGATTTCTAACGGTTATTTGGGATTGTCGGGGATACTTTGGGCTCGTGGGGTCTTTGGAGTACCGTTTGCTATTACTTCTGTTGTATCGGGTGAGTTAATTCAATGGGGTTCAATAAATTCGATGATGAAAAACACCTGTGGAATACTTGGGTCTTTGATGTCTTGGGTTATTATCGGGAATTATGTAAGTTTTGAGAGGATGATGTGGTGTTATCAGTCAATCCATATGGCCGGTTTCTTGATGCATGAGAGGTCGGGAGGAAATGCTCCGCACCATCCGGAAATGATTGTTATTTTTTCTTTTGTTGCTGACAAATAATTGGGCATTGTTCGGCATTCTTCACCGGTTTTTCGGCGATTTTATCCCGCAATTTGTCAGGTATTTTTCATAGAGTTCTGACGTGACGTTGTGGACGTAGATAACTTCAAAAATGGAGTGATAAACCGCAACTAAGTAATCGCGATTCGACATTTTATCATTTTTATTTAATTCTGGGGTGAAGTTGAAGAGTTCCGAGGAATATTTGTTAGACATTTTTTTGTCTGTTATCTGCAATTGGGTAATTATTCTGGGAATAATATTTGAAGCCTTACGTGTCTTGTTGAAGATAAATTGATAAAATGAATGAAAAAAAAATCACCTCGAGCAAAAAACATAATTGATCTGCTTCTGGGGATTCAATTCGTTATCAAGATAATTACCGGATAATTTTAGGAGATAAGAGATTTATGGTATTTATTTAAATATTAAAAATGATTATCATAATTTATCCAATCACAATCCATTTGACCCGTAATAGAATTTGCTACAGTCTGAAGAAGCGTACAGTGATGATTCATCTTGACTTTCTATTTCTCTAATTGTAAGTCGGCACATCTAGCAGAATTTTGAAGCCTCCATATCTCATCTTTTAATCGTCATATGCTGAAGTCTTTTGAATATATCTATTTCTTCACTATCACACAATTTTTGGTGGAATCATCACAATTTGATCCAGACGATGAAAAATGTTTTTACAAATGTAAAAAGTATTGAATCACCTTGATTCAACAAAAACGGTTTATTATTTATTCAGACGGCGTTTTCACCAGTTAAATATATTCAAAATGTGTTTTGCATTGATAAGCCTTGATAACATTGCATTATATACAGAAATATGAAACAAAAACAGATTTAGCAATTACATAAACGTCTCTTCCACTTTTGCACTCTAATTATCTGAAACCAGAGAGATAAATTAATTACGTGGCCTTCTCTCGGCATTCCCTCAAATCCGTGGCATCTTCTTTGAGCAATCGAGTTGAGAAATCTTGCGAGATAAATGGAGAGAAAAATTTGGAAATTTTTTTACAGATGCCCCATGGTGTGGACACTGCAAGGCTCTCGCCCCAGAGTACGCCAAGGCGGCTCAAAAGCTCAAAGAGCAAGGATCAGACGTGAAGCTTGCCAAAGTGGATGCAACTGTCGAGTCAGAGCTCGCTGAGAAACACGGAGTCCGTGGTTACCCCACTCTGAAATTCTACAGGAAAGGCTCGATGATTGAATACACGGGTGGACGTCAGGCTGACGACATCATCTCCTGGGTAACCAAGAAGACTGGACCAGCAGCGAAACCCTTGGCCACAGCCGACGACGTAAAAGCTTTCACTGAAGCCAGCACCGTTGCAATCGTCGGTTTCTTCAAAGACCCAGAGTCTGACAAAGCTAAAACATACACGGAAGTTGCAAATGCCGTTGACGCTTATGTCTTCGGTATCGTGAGCAGCGAAGATATCTTTGGAGGATACGAGGCTGAAGATGGAGCTGTCATTCTTTTCAAGAACTTTGACGAGGGCAAAGCTGTATTCGAGGGTGAACTATCCTCTGAAAATCTCCAGAAGTTCATCGCCAAGAATTCTCTTCCACTCATCGTTGACTTCAACCAGGACACCGCGCAGAAAATCTTCGGCGGTGAAATCAAGAGTCATCTCCTTCTGTTTATAAGCAAAGAGGCTGGTCACTTTGACAAGTACGTGGAGGCTATCAAGGTGCCTGCTAAGAAATTCAGGGGTGAAGTTCTGTTCGTTACCATCAATGTCGATGAGAATGACCACGAGAGAATTCTGGAATTCTTCGGATTGAAGAAGGATGACGCACCTGGCATGAGGATCATCAAGTTGGAGGAGGACATGGCTAAATACAAGCCTGAGAATCCTGACCTCAGCGCTGATAACGTACTCGAATTCGTTAGTGCATTTGTCGATGGTAAACTCAAGAGGCATCTCTTGACTGAGGCACTTCCTGAGGACTGGGACAGCAAGCCTGTCAAGGTACTCGTTGGCACCAATTTTGCTGACGTCGCCATGGACAAAAACAAGAAGGTTCTCGTTGAGTTCTATGCACCATGGTGTGGTCACTGCAAACAGCTCATTCCAATTTATGAAAAGGTTAATATCGATAAGACATTGTTCATCTTGTTGACATATGATTAACAAAATGTTTGTTATTTTTTTTAGCTTGGAGAGAACTTCAAGGACACCGATGATGTTGTCATTGCCAAGATGGATGCCACTGCTAATGAACTTGAGGAAGTCAAGGTCAACAGTTTCCCAACTATTATTCTGTACAAGAAGGGCACAAATGAGGTAATTATCATTGATTAAAGGTTGTATAAAATTTGATGCAAATATCTGATTGAAATACTTGGATATTCTTGATTTATTTTTTTTTCATCCCACTAAGAGAATGTAATTATTTTCAGGCTGTTGAATACAGTGGTGAGAGGACACTGGAAGGTCTGACCAAATTCGTCGAGTCTGATGGTACTTATGGCCAATCCGCTGAGGAGGCCCAAGAGGAGGACGAGGATGACGACGTGCCAAGAAAGGACGAACTTTAAGTCGTTAAGATGCACAAAATAATGCGGATGGAAAAAAAAACGTTAAGAGCATCGACAACGACGCACACCTCCTCGTTTCTGATATCGACAATCGACCCGGTTTAGACCTCATCCTGGTCCCATATGTGCCGCATTCACCCTCACAAAACTCGAAAGACTCAGGAGAGTCACACAATCTCAATAAATTCAATTGTATTCTTCCCGGGGAGAACTCAGCGTCCAGCGAAAGCTGAAAACTGTCGAATCGAGTCTAGCTTCATTCATTAATAATATCATTCATTATTTTCTCTGATTTTTAAGTCGTTAGTTTCAATTAATATATCTCAATGTTTGTAGTCAAATCGTTTCAGTCATTACACGGGGCATCATTCCAGATTATTGATTATCATGAGAATAAAAAATGTAGGCATTAATGGAGGGATATTTGAAAACATCAAGTGCGATTGAAAAGTGACGAGTAATTACGTGATTATTCTATCAATGAATAGTTTGAGGAAAAATGTCATGTCAAAATGGTTATTTGACATTTTTCCGTCCGGTCACTAGTAATCACTTAATTATCAAATATAAATTATCAAATTTTTTAGTTGCATCTCCAAAATTATTTCGGCAATGAGAAAGTTTATTGAATGTCATTATTTCTCGAAATCACTCATTCACTAAAAGTTGGAAGCGGTTTTTATTTTTATATAAAAGAAATATACAGTTTCCTTCACTTTGAAATATTGTGTCCGTCAATTCCCCGATTACAATCATTCCGGAACGAAGAGAAGTGATTTCAGAGTGTTTTATATATTTCCATGGCGCAAAATTGAGAGCTGAAAGAAATTTTGATATTAAATCAAATGTATATGAGGAACAATGGTTGTTATGTGAGAACTTAATTCTACTAAGGAATGTTCATTGTCTCCTGGTGTTTATTTTGACTGATTAATATCCTCGTGGAACACTTGCTATATCAACACCAGTACAGAATCGAATTGTGAAAATTAAAAAAATACGGATTTTAAGAAGAAATAATAAATTCTATCACTAAGTCTTTATTATATATTCGTCATAATATATGATATATTTTACCTTCATTTTGTATCATTTATATCATCAATGAAAGGTCAACGTTTTCGATAAAAAAATCTGCATTTGTTATTTACGTACCATGAGTTAATCAAGTTTTTTCTTAAAACAGGGATCAAGGGATGATAAAGGGACCAGAGAGGGAAATTTGCTATTATTGCTGCAATTTATGGAATTTACCGTGACATCAACTGAAAATGTCAGGAAAATATTACAGGCCGAATGCGATGCCGCAAATTTTGTTCTGCGTCCTTGGATCGTCGAGAGTCTGGTGACTCAAGAAGTTGATGAAAACTGTTGCACTTGTGCTCCAGTGAGTCTCGATAAAGTATTTCGTTGTTATATTGTCTGAAAGTATCAAGAGAACTTCCAAGTCGTTTGTTCCATGAATATGATTTTCATTAACATCAATAGTCCACTTTTTCAAAATTATTTATTGAGGGGATATTAATTGATAATAAATAATGATTTTAAATATTTCAACGATAGATTCCGGATGCGAACACTCAGGCAGAAGAAATCGCTAGTTCAATTGAAAAGGCTTTGGGTCAAGCTCAGAGATTTCGAGAGGCCATGTCTCTAAAAACTGCAGAGGCCAAACGAAAGAATTCGAAACCCACCCTGCAACAAATATATTCAACAAATAATCTCAAATCAAAATCAAAAATTATGAAAGAAAAGGAGATTGACAATGAAGCCAAATCAAAAAATTTTATCGCCAGAAACAAAATGAGTGTTCGAAACATGAGTTCTAAAAATTCAAAATCCAATAACGACCTGAGGAGTGCAGGGAGTAGCAAAAATAATTTGAGGACTAAATCTAGGTATCCATCAGTCACAGAGCTAGACAATCTCATCAAGAAATTCTCTCTGGAGTCATCAAACAGCGCATCATCACCTTCTTTAGAGTCACCAAGTAAAAATTGTCGAGTCCATGGTGATAATCAAGAAAGGGTTGTTACAAAGAAGAAACTAGTAACGATGGACGTGATGGAGGCCCTAAATCACTTCGGAGTCCCCGAAGAGTTACTAAAGCCATTAAAAATTTATAATTCTTACGTTAACAAACAGAATGACAACCAGAGGAAAAAAGGAGTGAATAAATTCCTAAATGATTTGGAGTTATTCGTGAGTCAATTTCTTCCCCGATTTTTTCTATAAGATATCTGTTAAAAATATTCTTTCATTCCAATTAATTTTCATTTTTCATTTCAGCATACAAATCAATCAGAATCTCTTGCTTCTAATAATCATGTCAAATTAATCAAAGGATTTGGAGAATTATATCGAGATCTGCATGAAACTCCTGAGAATTCGGCGTCTCTGAAGAAGAAGTACTTCGAATTGGATGATTTAAGCAAAATTTGTAGTACTAAAAAATATGATACGTTGAGAACTCGAAGATCAGGTGCTAATATTTCTAAAATCGAAGAGTCTTCTCCTAACGGGTGGTTGCACAATGGAATCTGGAATGAGAATAGTTACGCGTATTTTTCTATATTCACTAGATCATTAGCCATTCAATACTTCAATAAGAAGGAATTGTTATCATTATTCGCGACGAGCCAACGACTGCAACAAGTACTTTATCAAAGGGATTTAAACGACTTATTGGTTTTAACTGCAGTCCCCCTCATGAAAACATTAAACCCATCTTCTGAGGAATATCTCAATTTATATAAAATGATATTTACCATTGCTCAAGTGCTGAATCCTAAATCCCCGGTCCTTGTGCGCACAGATGATTAATTCAGTGAAGACCAAAATATATGGATTAGAAGACTTGTGTTCACATTTATTTTCCCCTGAACTGATCGGCTCAATTGAGATATAAAAAAATATTGCAGCTAAATCCAGTGAGCGTATAGTTATGATTGTTTAGAGACCGTTAATCTTAATTAGTTTTGGAAAATTGAAATATTACAGAGGCACATGGAACATTGAAAATTTCCGAAGTTCTCGGTGTAAAAAAACTTTCACCACATTTCAATGGCTGCTCGATTCTTCTTCTTTTCGTAATGTATAAGAACACGTTCTAATCCGACTTCACTGTGTCCTCCCCATCTCTAAACATATCATAAAGATAAATGCATTATTTTTTCTAATAAAGTATTGTTAATTAAATTTATTGTATTCATTTACTCTGACGGCCTTGGCAACGTCGTACCCATGCTCCTCTAATCTTTCAGCAGCTTTTGCAGCACCCACGCTCTTGTGCTTCATAATGTACTGGATATCCATTTCTCTGAATGCCTGCATCAATATATTTTAGATAACCACTCGAAAAAATGAAAAACACTGAAATTACTCGAAATTAATTAGTTATTATCACCACATAAATTTGATCACTTCCGTAATCGGTAAGCGAACATAATCTCCGTAATTTTTATTATAATATTTAAAATTTCCTGTTGGAAATTTGTAGATCGTACATCACGTGACGGTGAATGGTGGAATTCCATTGGGAGATATTTAAATAGAAAATAATTTAATGGACATGTGCGATAAAAAATAATCCCGACAGAAATTTTTCATTTCGAATAAGTAATCGTAATTCTATCGCGCTCGAATTTTTTATCAATATTCTGATTTGATATCCAGACGATTCGATTTTTAAAGAGATATTCGATGGAATATCCAGATGATTCGATCTTTAAAGAATTTTATCTGAGGAATAATTGTCAAACCTTGGCCTTAAATTGCTTCCTTGCGAGGCGCTCCTCTCTATCACTTGCCAAGTCGGTCTGAATTCCACTTAATTTTTCCACAATTAATTGATTCTGTTGCACAATTTGTCGATTTGTCTGCACCAGTTCACGCAGTGCCGCCGCAATTTCCTCCATTTCGCGATTAAAAATCAGAATTCTTCTTACTAAACTCGTAGAAATTAAAATATCGTTCGATTTTACTATCCTTGTGAACTACAGTCGTAGATATTCTGGCGTCTGTTTCTGATTTTGCGAAATATTATTATTATCCACTGAATATATCACGTCACGTGGAAAATGACGTAGACTTCACGTACGGGCAATCGTGATTGCAACGACTGCATAAAAAATTATCGATTTCAAAGGCCAACTTTTATGATCTGCAAATAATGTAAAAATCATTTTGCAAATTCAAATAGATCAATTTTTCTTTCATAATAAATTAATAGTTAATAACAGAAATTTATTATAGTGTACCTCGATCCGAACAATCACATGTAACAATCCAAAAAGAATTTTCAGACATGCGCAGATCGACTAGACATTCAGGCGCCCGCAAATTGACAAGGAATTCCATTCAAGAAAATGTTGATAAATATTTCTATAACAATTGATTCTTAAAATAGTCTAAAATAATTATGATAGCAATAAAATCACTGAAATCGGCAAATCTCAAATTTTCATTTGGGATTGATTAATTTTTCATATGATAATTTTCTAGTACATACATACATCTCGGAAAAAATAGATAAACATTAAAAACGATAACAATCAGCAAGTAGTTCCAATCAGCAGATCCAGTCCTTGCGAATAAAAAATGCAGCTTTGTTGACCCGTTGCCATTGGCATCGATATTGACTCAATGATCACTTGTATTTTCACATGTAAAACAGAAGTACAGAATAAAAACATAAATCCAGACAACCATACAATAACAAAATGGACTGCGAACACGTGTACAGTAAAACTCGTTCGCTATTTGGTAAATGGTGTAATTTTTCTGAGCACGATAAGATCGAAGTGGATGTTAAGAGTGAACCTAATTTCATGAAGGAATATATAAGGCTCGATCCTGTCACCCAGGAGACGCAATTCAGTAGAAAATTTGCAGTACACGAGGTATTTCATGGGATTTAATATAACGAACGAGAAATCTCTCAATATAATCCCAAAGTCCTTTTTTTACCAATAATTCCGTAATGTTTCCACTTATAATTATTTTACCTATAATTACATGGGCATTATATAACGTATGATAATTAGGTAAATACGACAACTGCTACCTTTAAAGAATCTGGACAGCACCATGTGGAGGGTGGATGGCCCAAGGATATCAACATGCATGATCTGGAGCAAACTGTTCGTTATCGAAGGAAAGTCGAAAAAGACGAGCTTTACATTCACACAATGTTGCAATTACTTCCAGTAACGATCCCCTTAAAAATCAAATATAATTAAAAACCGATTGATTATCGGTTGATTTATTTTATCGAATTGAAATTTTTTGGTATTTTTTATGAAGCCCATGGAGCACACGATTCTTCAGAACAACGCCTGTAATATTTACGAGCAGTACTTCCAAGACGAGGAGATTACACCACTGATTCAAAGAACATTTTCAAGAACAGTGAATGTTTATCGGGACATCGTACCCCTGAAGAGACCAATCACTCATCTTTCTTGGTCACCCGATCAGGGAAATCGATTAGCCGTCAGTTATTGCGACACAGAGTTCAGAAAATCAAAAATTTTTAGCTGCAATTCATATATCTGGGACGTTGGTAAATATCTCAATGTTTATTATTTTTCAGAAGAGCATTGAGAATTATTTAAATTCCAGACAACCCGAATACACCATTTATCACTCTGAGACCCTCATTTCCAATAGTGACGATGGATTACAGCCCCAAGGACAGCAATATCTTGGTGAGTGGTTTGATGTCAGGTCAAGTAGCAAGTTGGGACATCCGAAGAGGTGTTGAACCCGTCGAAATGAGCCTCCCAGAGAATAGCCACCGGGATCCATGCGACAAAGCCTTGTGGATTAATTCGAAAACTGGAACTGAATTCTTCAGTGCATCCCGAGACGGTCAGATCAAGTGGTGGGATACTAGAAAGCTTCAAGCACCAATAGAATCATTAGTCATTGATTTAGTTAAACCAGAGGAGCAGAACATAGATCGTGCCACAGGAATTTCAGCTCTGCAATTCGAATCGTCCATTGGGACTCGTTTCATGTGTGGCTTAGAAAACGGTGACACCTCAATTTAATCCTGAATTTAATTAATTTCATTGATCTTTCCTCTGAAATTAATTCGATAATTTTAATAATTGGATTAATAATTTCAAGATGTACATTTACTCATCCGGTTTTCTGTTATTTTTCTCTTTTGGGGCCTGAAGGAATGGTGATATCGGGTAACAGAAAGGGAAAAACACCAGGAGAAAAAATAGCAACGAGATTTAGAGCACAGTATGGCCCGGTAATTAGTGTAGAGCGAAATCCTACGTTTGTTAAGAATTTTCTCACGGTTGGAGATTGGACAGCTCGAGTGTGGTCTGAGGATTGTCGAGAGGCTTGTATCACCTGGACCCCGTAATTATTCAGGCTGTCATTTACTTTCATTAATCCAGGAACAGAACAGAAGATATCAATTTTTTATGAATCCACTCTTTAAGGACCGGTTGGATTATCTGGAAAAGATAATTTACTCCAAAATTGGGATTCCTAATTACTCTGGCAATTAATCTTTTTTTATCAATAATTGTTAGCTAGCGTTCTAGCGGTTGTTAACGGCTAGAACGCTAGCTAACAATTATCGGAAAAAACAATTAATTGGCAGAGTAATTAGGAATCCCAATTTTGGAGTAAATTATTTTTCCGAGAGACTCCATCCGGCCCTTAAATTAAATAGTAATGACGATATTCTGATTGGATATTACTGATACAATTTATTTATGAAAGGGGTCATCGGGAAATGCTGACGAGTGGTGTATGGAGTCCAACTCGCTTTTCAGTATTTTTCCTCACAAAAATGGACGGCACCCTGGACGTTTGGGATCTCCTAGTGCAGCAGGACTCCCCAGCATTGAGCATAAAAGTCTGCGATGAAGCCTTGACATGCATAAAACCCCACGAGCACGGCCACTTAGCCGCAGTAGCTGGAAAAAATGGAACAACATATTTATTGGAATTTTCAGAAGCACTTACTGTCAATGGGAAGAACGACAAGCTTCTTCTTACTGCGGTAATTCCTCTGATCATTTGCAAACGAATTAATTCAATCGATCTGACTCTCTAATTCCGGATTTTCAGCTACTGGACAGAGAAACTCGTCGTGAAAAAGTGATAGAAGCTAAAAATCGGGAGATTCGATTGAAAATGCGAGCGACTCGTGTTGATGCCGATGGAGATGGCCCCGATGGAAGATCACGGAGAGAATCTGCGAGACCCAAGTCAACGGATCCATTAATTAAACAATGCGAACAAGAATATGAGTCTGCAATTGAAGCTGTAATTTCTCATGAATTTCTATCAGCTCCCCCTTTCCCCAATTCTTTTCTTACTCTTGTTTTTTTTAATCGACAATTTCAGGAAGTGACTAGGCAAGCCGTGATCGATGATAACGAAGTTAACAACAATCACTTGCAGAACGGAATTACTCCGTCAAATTTATCAAATGGAGTTTAATTAAATTAAAATTTAATTAAAAAAATTAAAATTTAATTACTTTAATTAAATTTTTAATAAAAAAAATCGAGTATTGTAGTTGTTTATATTTTTATTGGCTCGGTTCACACTAAGTTAGGATCTTGATGTCATGGAAATATCGATCGACGTTGTCATGGAGTCGTAGTACTGTGGAGGAGTGGTGGTGAACACCTGGCGGTATCAGGAATACGAACAGGCAGTGCCTAAACCCTCTCTCAAGTATAAACACACCCAAAAATATATTCTAATGAAATTTTAATAGTTTCTCAGTCATCCCCCCATCATGTCACGAAAATCTCGAAATCCCAGTGAAGATGATGATTCTAATCGACGAGGTAAACTCGGTGAATTCAGTAACAAAATGGAGCGTATGTTTCGTGCAGCTTTTAAAAAAGATTCGAACACCTCAAGTCAAACAGGACAACAGCTAAAATCACTCGAGTCGGATATTGAGGAAGAACGAAAAAACGAAAGTGTCTCTTCTCCTTCGAGAAAGATTGGAAAATCCACCGGGAAATCCGAGGTTTTCGATAGCTCAGACATCTCATCAGACCTTGATACTGGCTCCCAAACAAATCTGGTGAAAATCGATAAAATATCGGATCTATCCGACGAGAAAATGGAGAAATCGGTATCAGCGACTCGCAGATTGCGCCAATTAAAAAGATCTCGACATGTTCGTTCGAATGAATTAGAGCCGAATTCGATGGATGTTGTTGTTGATATTCATTGTGAAAATGTTAACAATAGTGATAAAAACCGGGGTGATGGGAACGGGCGAGAGACGATCGAGAGTTTATCCGAAACAGAATTAGAGAAAACGTCCAATCAGGAAAATTTAAAAGTGCATGAACGAACTTCATTCGATAATTCAGGGGATTCGGTTAAAAAACAGAGGAAACGATGGTCTAAAGAAGCTAGTGTCATAAAGTTGCCTTCAAGAACTTCTTTATCATCGACATCAGCCCGAAGTACTTCCTGGAGATCTCTGAACGACGAAGACACGGTGGTTCCAGTTCCAGCCCCTAGAATGAACAAAATTGTGAATCTTCAAGAAGAGGATTCCGACCTGGGAGTCGATAATGCCGCCTTCGAGTCAGATCACGAAGTCGATGAAATCCTGAGGATTGAAACGAGTCACGGAGTCTCAGAGCGAACAGAAATCGAGATGCGATCGGTGGAAAATACAACCGATTCATTAGACTCCTCTGCGCAGATTTTAAATTCCCCGGGAATCGGGAAATCCCCGAAAGCCGACAGGAAGTCACAGCCTCGAGGCTCTAAGTCTGAAGACATTGAACGAGTGCCGAAAAAAGTGAAATCGTTTGCATCGGAGAGTCCATCGATCGATCACTCTGAAGACAGTGTCTCATCGATAAATCGACAAAGAAAAGTCAAATCGAGAAGCAGATTGAGAACTAAAAAGAACGATAAAAAATCGATTGAGTCAATTAATAATGACAATCAGACTGAAGACTCCGAGCGCTCATCCGATCTTTCGCGATCGAGGAGACCTGCACGAAGAAAACAACTAGAGACAGTAGAAAAAGAAGAGAAAATCTCTTCAGAAGATCCGGATGTCACTCCAAAAATATCGAAAATAAAAGGAAAGAGAGAGACCTCATCCTCAACTCTAGATTCAGAAAATACAGTTCTCTCCAAAAAGGAAAAATCCAGAAAGCCAAAGAAGAAGAAGAAAAGGAAGGAATTTAAATTTACATCTGTAAAAATTCATAAAGCAGATATGCTAGAGCCTGATTACGTAACTAGACATCCCATGGTAATTGTTCATATCGTAAACACGAGTACCGGAGATTATTTGAAATTAGAAGGGCCTGAGGGGACCGGAGGGCTTTACCTCCAGCCATTAATCACTGGGACCTTCGATTTCAAAGAGAACAAGTCGATGGTGCCATATTGGGATGAAGAATTGATATTTGAAATAAATTTCGAGACTCTGATGGGCACTGATGAGGATCAAGTGCTGATTTTGTTTGAAATAGTGGATTTGCTCAGTTTTGCTGAAGCCAGTCAGAGCTACGAGCAATTCGGGGCAGAGAATTGCTGGTATAAAATTGCCTGGGCTTTTCTGAAACCGATCGGAAAGGAGGGGAGGTGTCATTTAAATAAACAATTAAGACTGCAACTGTATAAGCCGAAGAGACTTGTGCGAAAAGTGATGAGACACAAGTGCGAGGTAAATGAATAATTTTCAACAATTCATCACCACAAAAAAATCTGTACCAAACATATATCCATTAATAATAGTAATTGCCATTTCTTCAAGGTTCTTAATGGTAAATAATTTGTTTATAAATTTATTTCAGGTGTTCGGATGGTGGAAGTCCGTGGCCCGTGAAAAATACCCGAGTTCCTTATACATCACGATAACATCAGTCTCACCACCGAATATAGAACCTGTTTTTTACGATCAACTCCTGATAAACGATCTGCCGTCATCTCCATCGGTGAAAAAATCTTCTCCCACTCCCGAGCCCGTTCACCTGCCAAAATGGAGCCGACTAGCAGCTCAATCCTGCAAAATTCCCAATGACCAGTATTTTACAACCGAAACTGGTGAGAACGGATGCTTCTACATCCTGATCAGCAACAACGGAATGTACCTGGCGTGCGTTATCTCCGAAGAGTACGACTACCCGATTGTTATCCATAAAATCGATGAGATGAAAGTCTTCGCGAGATTCACCGGTCACAAGAGCTTCGTCTACTCCCTGGATTGGTCCCAGAATGATGATTATCTCTTATCAGTCTCATCAGACCAAACCGCTCGTGTCTGGGACGTTAAAAATCGACTAGTCCATCACATCTTCATGCTTCCTCATCCCTCTTACATCTACTCCGGTAAATTCAATCCGTCCCCAGATCTTCAGACAATTGCAACAGGTTGTTACGACCACTTCATCCGAATCTGGGGAAAATCCTCGTCATCCTACGAGCTTCTTCAAGAGCTCGAGGGACACGAGGGCTTCGTCAATTCCATCTGCTTCCAGAAGAACGAGATGTTGCTGACTGCTGATAGCGTTGGAGTAATCATCCACTGGACTATTCGGAAGAGCCGAAGGAATGCGAATAAAGACTGGACGATCTCTAGGAGAATTAAAATAAAAGAAATTGAAGGGGTTCCTATCAACACTATTGCTCTGCATCCTCTAGGCTCTCGCCTGTTGGTTCACTCCAGGAATAATTCACTGAGGATGTTGGATCTTGCTACTGGTGTTGTATTGCAGAAATACGATGGCCTGAAGAATCTCAGGATTCAAACAGCTGCTAAGATATCTCCATGTGGAGGACTTGTACTTTGTGGCGGTGAGGATGGGGTTCTTAATATCTGGAGTGTTGAATCAGGAAAGAAAATTGCTGTTTATCAGACTCAACCGAAGAATGTACCTGTCACATGTGTGGATTATCATCCTTATGATCATGTACTCGTTTATTCGACATTTGGGGCGCCTTCTGGTGCTGTTGTCCTCAAGTTTGATAAGAATTCTAGTGGGGAAGGGGTCGGGTTGAAGATTTTGAGTGGAGATCCTGATGGATCCGTTAAATCTACTTCAGTGGCTGGGAATAAAGGAAATTCTGGTAGGAGATTTTCGGTGGGGGCTGTGAGGTCTCAGAAGAGTTATCCGATGACGGCAGAATCTTCGGGGACTGGAAGGGATGTGGGTTGTGGAAGTCGTGAGGACTTGAGGAAGAGGCTGAAGATGTTTAATGAGACTGAAGGAGAATTGAAGACTAAGAGTGCTAATAGGTTGACGAATATTATCGCGAAGATTGATCGAATCCTGTCGAATAATTCTAGGTTGAATTACGATGTCGAGGCGAATGAAGTGAACACTCCTGGGGATGAGGCTCCTAGGGTCATGCCGTTCGTTCCTCCGTTGTTCTCGACTTTCGATGATCAAGAATCTAAGTCCAGTGAAATATTCGAGATGATGAGTGTTAAGGGACGTAGTTATGAGAAACGAAAATTGAAGAGTGCTCCAGTTGAAACGATGTCTAGGAAAGCAGAGGAGGAAGTTAGGACGGCTTTTTCGGATGGCGTTGTTAATTCCAGAGGAAGAAGTGACCGGGAATCATGGGATTTTATCAATTACAGATCTGATAAGCGCACACTGGAAAGGGATAAACATGAAGAGAGTAGTGGAGAGAGTGGAGGGACTTATCTGGTTGAGATTGAAAATCCAGAGGAAAGGAGAGTGGAAAGCGAGAGCTCTGTGAGGAGTGATGCCACTTTTGTTGTGGAGAATGAGAAAAATAATTAATCATTAACAAATAATAATTGATAATGGAAATTGTTGATCGTGGAGTTCTTCAATTTGTTGTTAAATTATATTGATGGTGTGAAGTTGAATAAACATTCTCTTCAATTCTTGAAATGAAATTATTTTTTAGACATCCGCCATGTTGTCGGGATTTTCAATATTCGCAATGGCGGAACACGTTGAGTAACTCTTAAGTTTAATTACGATTTAATGATATAATTGATAGAATAAATATTTTTTAAAATTGAAATTGTGTCTGCATTATTGACGGTTACAATTCTAATGAAATTCTAGATGCTACATTTTGAAAAATATATTATTCATGTTTTTGAAAAAATATTGAAATACCGCCACAGAGGGAGGGTAGTTAACCCCCTCTGTAATGGCGTCCACCCCCTCGGTGGAATGCTCATGAGGGGTGAAAAATAGTGTGTGAAAATTTGATAATCAAAAATTATTTCTTGGATATTCAATTTTTTTTCAAAACTTCTCAACATAAAAAATGATTGGATTTCACACAATTGTGTTATTAAGCTGCAGTTGCGGTGAGTTAAAAAATAATAAACAATTCTATACATTTTATACGAATACATGAATGTTAATTAACATTGATAATTGTTTACAGGACTTTTTATGAGTGCGGCGACAGCAGATGTGATTGAACTCAATGACAAGTTCCTTGATATCTACAAAGAGGGGCAATGGCTTGTGATGGTAAAAATTATTGAATTTATTAATATCACAGGGTACTAATGGAATAATTGTTTTAATAGATGTACGCCCCTTGGTGCTCCCACTGCCAGAGACTGCAGCCAATTTGGGCTCATGCCGCCCAAAATCTTGCAGCAACTTCCATTCAAGTTGGAAAATTGGATTGCACAAAGTACACTAATGTTGCTCAACAATTTGAAGTCCGAGGATTCCCCACAATTTTATTGTGAGTATATAAAATTGCCCCAGTAGTTAAAAAATACATATACTTCCCTCAAATAAATGGATTGTTGGAGAAAATATTTTTTCATTGCCTTTGAAATATTTATTTATTGTTGAACAGTACAAAAGGAGGAAAAACAACGATTTACACCGGCGATCGGAGCCACAAGGAAATCGTTAAATTCGCTGTACGCCTCAACAGTCCTCCAGTGCAGGAGATCACAAGAACCGAGAATTTCAATAAAATCCAAAACTTCCTGGATCTCTACTTCTTATACGTTGGGGAGAGATCCGGTGATCTCTGGGATATTTACCACCGAACAGCCGAGGTCTTCCAGCCCTTCACATTTTTTTACCAAGTTAATGAAACATTGGTAGATACTCACCAACAATTCACGAAAGTCCCCTCAATCCTCGTTTACAAGGAAAATGTTAATTACAAATTTACAGGAGATAATGAAGACGATCCCGATAAACTGAACAGCACATTTTATAATTGGGTGAATAGAGAGCGATTTCTCATGTTTCCAGAGGTGACTCGAGGTACCATAAATCAATTATTCCTCACGAAGAAGTACTTGGTGCTGGCTGTGGTGGATGAAAATGAATTTGGAGATGTAGATCCAGATATGTTGGAATTACGTACTGCTGTTGAGTCTGTAATTCAGAAAAAACGAGAAAAATATCACGACAACTTTCAATTCGGTTGGACAGTGAATTCTGAGTTAGTGAATAGCATTGCACTGATGGAGATACCGAGACCTAGCTTAATCGTGATAAATACAAACACCTCTCATTACCACATACCAGATGACAACCCATCAACATTAGATTCTCATGCCATTGAAATTATCCTCGAGCAAATCAGGAATGGCACTGCCCCAAAGTACGGAGGGAACAGTATTTTAGTGCAAGTTTACAGATTGTGGTTCGATTTGAAGATTACCCTCATCGGAATGTTTAGAGCAAATGCTATTTTGACTGTTGTCCTCTTGGGACTTCCCACTCTGTTCTTCTCATTGATTTTTTATATTATCTGTTGTCCTAATGTTGTGAGTGATGAGGACGTCGAAGAGGAGGAGAAATCCAGCGTTCATCCCCATTCGGAATAAAACGAGAAACGAATTACAAACAAATTGCTGATCAAATAAGTCGACGTGTACAAGTGATTTCGTACCTGAGAGACATTAAATTTTTTCCCCTAAAGGATTATATTATCACCCAAATTACCAAAGTACCCAAATTAAAATAGATTTTATTGTTTAGAAAGGCATTGGTTTTTAGATTCCTGGGGCCTATGATTGCCATTACAATTTTCAATAAATAAATTACATACCTGGAAAATAGTATATTTCTCACCCGCATCCCTTACTTCTATGGAAGCATCTATAAATGTTTGAATATCTGAAAAACTGCCGGGTGATTATGGTTACCGCCTCCTGTAATGGCGTCCACCCTGAAAAAATGCATAAAACAGGATTTCGAGTGTCACTGTGTTTTTGACAGTTTGTTAATCAAAAATTAACGCTGAGGTGTAAGACAATGATTACGTGGATGCAATAAATATTTTATGACGTTTGGTCAGGTGGCTTTTGTATAATTAAATAAAGGAATAAGATTTATTTTCCGTATTCGGTGCATACGAAATGGTCTCAGTCCTCAAAATTGTGTTCTTCAACTGTTTTTGCGGTGAGTTAACTGTTAAACAATAATATTATTCTTGTATCCCGTATTTTTCACGCATTTTTTCCTTTTTTGTGATTTATAATGCGAAATCATCATTGAAATGTTATTTACATTAACCTCAAATTCTTCGATCAATAAAAACAAATATGTGTACAGATTAATTTAATTAGATTTATTTATCTCAATTTTACGTAATTTCTTTATCTCTTTTGTTAAACATTTTGGTGAGACTCTGTGAAGGTTTAATTATAATTATTTGTTTTTTTATAGCATTTTTTGCTAATACAGCAGCATCTAGGGTAATTGAACTGAGTGACAGGTTTCTCGATATTCACAAGGAGGGGCAATGGCTTGTCATGGTGAGAATTAAATAATTTGTAAATTAATAACATTTATTGACAGGCAATAATTTTTAAATTAGATGTATGCACCTTGGTGTGCCCACTGCAAAAGACTAGATCCAATCTGGGCACACGTTGCCCAAAATCTTTATGCAAGCAATATTCGAGTTGGCCGAGTTGACTGCACAAGATTTACTGCCGTTGCTCAACATTTTAAAATCCGGGGCTTTCCGACCATCTTATTGTAAGGACCACCAACAATCATATTTCAAAAAACAAATCCACCCATCAAATGCGTAATAGATTAATTCATTTTTCCAGTTTAAAGGGTGAACACAAGTTCACGTACAATGGTGATCGCACCCGAGAGGAGATAGTAAAATTCTCTCTCCGTCTGACAGGACCTCCAGTGCAAGAGATCACAAAATCCGAGAGTTTTGACATGGTAAAGGATACCCAGGGTTTATACTTCTTATATGTAGGGGAGCGATCGGGCCACCTCTGGGATATTTACCACAAGACAGCAGATGCTTTCCAGCCTCACGCATTTTTCTACCAATCCCATCCAGCAGTGGTGGACAAGCATGCTCCAGTTGAGAAGGTCCCTTCGATCTTCGTTTACAAGGAAAATGTTCATTACAATTTTGGGGGATATAATCACAGTGATCTTGACAAGCTCAACGCCACTGTGTACAATTGGGTGAACGCAGAGCGTTTCTCTACGTTTCCAAAAGTCACTAGAGGCAACATAAACCAATTATTCCTGACGAATAAGTATTTAGTGCTGGCAGTTGTCGAGGAGAATGCAGTGGAGGATGTAGCTCCAGATATGCTGGAGTTTCGTGATATGGTGGAGTCTGTAATAAAAAAACAGCGAGAAAGATATCACCAGCACTTTCAGTTCGGTTGGATCGCCAATCCTGAGTTAGTGAACAGCATTGCAATGATGGAGATGCCAAAACCGAGTTTAATTGTCATTAACACAAGCACGAGTCATCATCACATACCTGACGATGACCCCAGTAAATTAAATCCTCATGTAATCGAAATGTTTTTGGAACACATCAGAAATGAAACTGCACCGAGGTACGGGGGTAATGGTGTCTTGGTGCAGATTTACAGGTCGTGGTTCGAGATGAGAACGACTCTGGCTTCGATGTGGAAGGGAAATCCTATATTGACGATGGTCCTTTTTGGACTTCCAGCTCTGTTTTTCTCATTGATTTGTTATGGAGTCTGTTGTCCCGATATTCTGGATGCTGGAGATGAGGAGGAGGAAGAGGAAGAAGACAGCAGTCACATGAAGAAAGACTAAGAGGGGCTCTGAGATATTCGTTGAACGATCTCATCGACAATACTGAGGATTATATAGAGGAGTGGTAGGAGATCTTATGTTAAATCTCTGCAGAAATAACTCCAGAGGTACAAAATATATTGACTTGAACTGGCATACCACTTTACGACTGATGGCCATTACTTTCTTTTAATTATTGTTTGGTTGCATTTTTTTTTTCTTCGAAAGACATTGAGAGAATCATGAAGATGTATGGGTGTGAATTATTTAGGTGTTTATATAACATATTTGTTCGTAATTGAGAGAATTGAGGCATTCCATCTGAGTCATTAGATATGTTTTCGACGACTAGAAGCTGTCGACAGCATTTGAATTTTAATGAAGCACTGTATAAATTTTGTGATTAGGCAGAGATTGATTTGTGGTTTTAATACTCGTATCTTAATTGATCTGTAATCTGTGACGTGAATTGAGTAAATAAAATTTAATTTAACAGATGAAATTATAATGTAGGCATTATGAAATCATTTCGTGCTTTTCAAGTCTTACATTTTGCTCATTTTCATTGAAGACTTAATGCTACAAATCGTCATCGTCGGAATCCAGTGCAGCTCTTCGTCGATCAAACTGAAAAAAATAGAGAATGAATAATGGACTGTCAAATAATTAACTTGACATTCGAGTGTTTGAAAAATAAATACTTTGACTGTTGTCTTCTTCTGGGTTTGTTGATTCACACTTTCTAGAAGACCAATGAGTTCCTTTTCCCCCAGTTTTCCAGGTAGTTGTCCTCTTTGTGCCATACTGAGTAACATCCCCTCCACCATCTTGGCTTTTTCTGGTTTTCCCAGGGATAATGTGTTCACTATTAGAATTTCATAGTTGAAAGACGCATTTTTTAAAGGTATGACAATCATAAGTGATAGTATCTTACATCTGGCTCTCGCTGACTGATCCAGGACTTGTGTCAGGATCGAATGCCTCATGTCCTCAATCTGACGCTGTTTTTCTTGCTGTGCCTCTTGATCTCCATTATTTCCTCTCTTAACAATAAAAATTGAATTAATTCATTAGATCTTATCGAGATGAATCATTCACATAACCTCAAATTCCAGCCAGCCTCTACGATCAATATTGAAGTAATTCCGGAAATTTATTGGTGAAACAATCATATTCCCAATGTGTAATTAATTAATAATGACGGAATATAGAGTATTATGTGTTTATAATTAATATTAATGAATATTAATGATCAACGAAAATAGAACTGAGGATTTTGGTGTATCTAATTAATAAATTAGAAGATTTTTACTCTGTTTTGTGACTGCAATTCCGCCAATCGCTGTTGACGAAGTGCCTCAAACTCAGGATCAGCCATTATTTGAGAAATTATTCTTTTTACTGCAAAAGAATCGAAAACTTGGAAATGTCACTCGGTATCAATAATTGTACAGCTCCGTAAATTTGTTCTATTTATTGAAACTCAATCCAGATGTCGCACAAGTTTCTGCGAGATATATAATATATATCTTGAATATGACATTACCTATATAATCCGATCTATAAATATTTACTGACTTACTGGAAATTTCTCATGAATTTTCTTCCCCCAGAGAAATATTTAGAACGACAGAAGACCAAAAATTCACAATTTATACATATACTCCGAAAAATAATCACTCATATTAATCAATTCATCAGAGTTTATTGAATAAACAATTTCACAATGACCTGGGGACAAAAAAAAATTATAATCCGCCAGTTGGCATTTGAAGTTGACGTAAAAAATTCACAATATTGTTTTTTCATAACCAGTGAATTAAACTATATCGATAAACCTTCAACAACGGAAAGGCTTCAAGGGTATAGACTACTATCCACACCAAACGTGTACTGCCCAATCTCCTACACACCGATTTTTTTTCAAGAAACATAAATACTATACCCAAAATAACTCGGCAGTGTAATTATCGATTATCGATTTAATCACATCAAATAGTACTCGCATTATCGTACCACGGAGGCATCCAATTTGGTGGAGTTCTCTTTCTCCGTTCCCCCAGGGTCTCGAAATTTGAATTTCTATCAAGACGTCGACGTCTACTGTCATTACCATGGACATTAGCATTATCGAGTACAACAAAAGCTTGTGCCTCGTCACTCTGACGTTCCTTCCCAAAACTTGGTGAATAGGACCTCTGATTGTCCTCGAAAGTAGCCCTGTCTGGCGATGGACTATTACCAGTCTGACGAATGGAGGACGTCCTTCGTCGACGAGCAAATCCCCTGGGCTCATCATCAACATTATGAACATGAAGACGATACGTTGGACTCGGCGATCGATTCGTCAGAAGTTGAGGATTAACATCAGCGATGGAGGGTCGTTGACCCTGAGAGGCACGAGAGCTCCTCCTCACCATCGGAGGCTTCCCCACTACGTTCTCCTCGTGGACTCGAGTTTGAAGCACCTAAAAATATATATAAAAAACAGAAAATGAAAGAATAATATATATTATCCTTCTCTCTCCTTCTGTCTTCCTCCGCCAAATTCAAGAAAGTTTCATCGAAATCGAAAGTAAACACTCACCTAGTGCCTGACCTTGCCAGACAAAAATGTCGATAATTGAGGTACGAAACGGTGGGTATAAGTAAACCATGAAAATTTCATAATGATTCCACATGCGAGCTTAATCGTCCGTTATAAAATCATAAGTTACGATAAATTTTTACCTGAAAAGCGTCCTGATCATTTTGAGCATTGACCGATCCAAACTGTTCGCTGTTATCATTATTCAACCAATTATTGGATTTTCGCCTAGTGGCCTGATGTGTGGGATCATTGATTCGACTTCCTCTCCTGCAATAGGCATCTCGATACTCTGGCTGGAGATTCATGTGTCCCTCAGGACGAAGGGTCGGCGGCATCCGGAGTGACTCAACCTTGGGAACGTGTCCATGGGGGACATACTGAGCCCTCACCTCACTGGTGGATGTGTGGGAACGTAAATCTGGAACTAGACGCCTGTCAAAGCCAGAAGAACCAATTGGATGGCGCATTGAAATCGGCGGTTTCCTGTAAATTGGACGGTCAGGGTCTATATATTTCGATTTGTACTCTGGATCTTGATCTATTTTTGTGCGAAATGTAGCGGAACCGGAGGATGGATGAACTTTAGAACCATCCGCTCGACCTATCTCATCTTCAGGTTTCAAGAGTTTGGGACGCTCCCTGGGGAAGTCGCGATAGGCGTCTTTGTACTCTGGTGTCTCCATGGGTGGGTGTTTGAGGTCGGAGAGCTTTGAGACAAGGAGATTCATGTCCTCCTCCTTTTTATGATGGTTATCGAGCTCCAGGAGGTCCTCGATGGACTCATCGTTGTCGTTAGGAGGAACGACTGTGCCTCGGGGATCGACGAATTGCTGAGTGTTTTCAGTGGCTTGGGAAAAATTACCTCCGGACTTCAGGTGAGTTTCTGGAAGCAGTGGCGATCGTTTTTCTGGATAATCGAGAGGAATAGCAACTCATTAACTAATTATTGATATCTTTCAGATGAATTCTCAAACGAATTTTAATTGACGAATTACCTTGATGAATCGGTTGACGAAAAACGTCAGTGTATTCCGGCAAATAAGTAGTTTCACCCTCGAGTTTCAAATGCGCACCCTGTCGAAGAATTTCGGGCCTCCTGGCACCAACGAATGGCACATATTGTTCATGACTCTCTGTGGATGTTTCCTGTTGACCCTCGAGCTTCAGATGCGTCGGCACGCGAACGAGATCGGGTCGACTGACGTTAAACCACTCGATGAATTTCTCACACTGTTCCGTGACAGTTCGCATGTCACCTTCCATTCGAAGTGAGGTAGGTCTTCGGGCCAATTCAGGACGATGCAAGCCCTCGTACGTTCTGTAGTTCGAATACTCAGTGGCAGAATAAAAATTGCCACCAGTCTTCAAACTGGTGCCCCTGAACACGCCAAACGTTAAAACAAACAATTCTTCAATTAATCCAAACTGATTTTAATAATCAATCATCACTTTTACGATAACGATTCCAGTAATAAAAATGTGATAGTGCAAAATAATACTGAATCGTCTAGATTTCACATTTGAATTATTTAAAATTATTTCAGTGTTGAGTCTCACTTTCTGATAAGTGGTGGACGGGTGGAAACATGCCCAGGTAAAGCCGAGGCATCATTATCAGTCTCCATAGGTCCACCATTAGCTTTGATCGTGGCTAGATCACCAGCTTCCACTTCACTGTCCCCGATATTCCTCTTCACTAGCGAATCCTCACTGGTAGCTCTAAACGCCCTTCTGTACTCAGTGACCAAACTCTCCAGAGCATCTTCATAGTGGTCGACTCCCAGAGTATCGGGCCGATTTGGCACCCGTCGGCGTCGATAACGCGCGAGTTCATCAACGGTCAACTGATAAACACTTGGCCATGGGAATTGATCCTTAGACTTCCCTTTGCGCTCTTTGAACTTTATGCGCGCTACCTCGGAGTCCGAACAGGATTTTTGGGGACTCCTGAATAGGGATCTTCGCCTAGAACCAGTTTATCAAAGTAATAAAAACAATAAATGTCAAGAAAATGTGAAAGGATTTATTCCTGTTTTATATCAAAGAATTTTCTAAGGTAAGGCGTCAGGTCAGGACGATCGCCGCTCCTAAACTGAAATCTCCCAAGCTATTTCGCTTACATCGATGGGATCCGGGGTGAAGTACGAAGAGGGGGTGCGGGGATGGCTCGGGGGATTCGCGAAAGCAGGAACAGGAAGAGGGTGGTACGTGTGGCTCGACGTGCCTCAACGTAGATGAGCTAAAGTGTTGAGACCCAGACGAGACGCATCGATCTACCTCGGGATATGAAAAAAATGCTCACAGTAGGAGAACAACACTGAAAATCACAGCGAACTTTAACGGTGCACGTGCACGAAGGCAATTGCACAGTGGTATAGATTCAGCTGACGGCGATGTCGCTTCAGGGTCGACCTGGACCAGAAATAATTGTGTCACGCGAGCAGTAGTGATTTCGATTCAAACGAATGGAGATTTTGTGCGGATTTTTTTTAGTTGTGAATGATTTTTTATCTGTGTACATTCTGAATTTAGGGGTATGGCCGTTTTTTTTTTCACCTTTCGTGAGTGAAATTAGTCTTCATAAATTGATGATTAATTGTAAAAGAAAAGGGAAGAGTTGAGGGTGTGGCCAGTCCCTTTGGAGGCGCGGGTTCGCATTCCCCGGCTGCTGATAAAAAAATAAAGAAGATATTGATGAATTGATCGGTGAGAAGTATTTGATCATAAATCCGAAACGTCGGAAGACAGGTGAGGAACTCTTCTTCACCCTGGACTCTTGGTTTCCGTGGGCCAGATGCTTAACTTGGCATAACGGAATCGTCGCACGTCATGAGTTGTGTTGGTGGAAGGGCTATCGCTCTCATTGGGGTTGAGTGCCGACCCCGTGACCCAGATTTAATCGAAATTTGCATAGGGCTGTTGCGATGTTCGTTACCCTCGGTATTCACGCACAGGACAAACCTCCGACTTGTGAAAAACAGCGACAGTATTTATTCCGATGTTGCGTGTTTAATAAACGCGTTCTCGAGACTTGAAATATTATTTTTTATGGTCTCCAACTCCGAAGGATCAACATTTGGTAATAACTTTTTTTTTATGGTCTCCAACTCCGAAGGATCAACATTTGATAATAAATTCCAATTTAATTTCATTCCAATGAGTCGTCCAATCCTCTTATATCAATCCCATCACTGATTTCTTACTTTCACTGAAAACTATTCCACTAAACCGAAATCAAAATAAAACCAGGAGTACGTTTTTTATCTCATCGCCCTAAAATTCTCCTAATCGAGGTCACCGGATTGTTTACGGTACCCGTGAGTAATTCGGCACAAAATTTCGTTTTGCGCAAGCAATCGATCACAATCGCGATTAACGCGAGTAAATCACGCGACCTCGATCTTATAATTCCCTTCCATCTAATTAAAAGATGATGAATGTGCGAATTCACAATTGATTCCCCTCCGTCGATCACCCCATCCCTCCCACCCCACCCCCTTCTCAGAAGTCTAATTTCTCGGGTAAAATATTAAATTTAGATGAATAGTTCGGGAGATGGAGAAGTGGTTACAAGCATGCTGTGAGAAGACAGTCAGGCTAAGACTTCGAAATTTTTTTACAGCAACTTATATACATCGGGGATGTAGCTCAGTGGTAGAGCGTTCGCTTTGCATGTGAAAGGCCCCGGGTTCGATCCCCGGCATCTCCATTTTTTTTTTTCAAATTTCAATTAAATAATTTAATTGTTCTACTAAATCCTCAATGAGTTAATCTGAACAGACCCCATTGGAGCGCATCTGAATGGTAAAAATGATTTGAACAGTGTGACCGGACACCAAATTACTCTACATCAATACTATATCGCGTGAATAATTATAATTTATACAATATAAAGATTAATTTACCTTTTTGACGAGCGTTCCCGCCTCCCTTCGCCCATTGCATCGTCCTGACGAAATGCTGAAAGACTTGGAGTAAATGACGACGAGGATATCTTTGCTGTCGTCCTTTAACCCGCGTCAACTTCAGTGACAATAATCCCACTTGGACTAATACCTGGTGGCAATCCTTAGCGTGACTGAAAACTTTCCTGGAGATGTTAATAAGAAAGGTAACGACGGGCCACTGGGGTATACACGCCGCCCTATACACCTGCGCAGAATACGACTATTGGGCTTCTTCGGGAGGTATAATACGACGAAATAATTCGGTCAAACTCGTGTGTCAATTGTCAAAGAATCCCAAAGAAATCGGTCACCTCAGAAATAATTCCAATCGTAAAAAAATGGGGTAACTTCAATTCAATTATATTATATGATCAATTGTCAGCGCTAAAGCGCTAATTCTCCATGACCTTTCACGAACTTGTATTTTAAACAAATTAAATAACAATATGAAATTAAATACCCAAAAGATTAATGTTCGGACAATGATACTTTAAGAAATGAATTAATATAGAAAAGTTATAGGAATCGTGCAAGGTGCGAAATGTTTGATAATCACAGGACTGAGTTTCAAAACAATAATACAAAATATGAAAGATAATAGAAAATCCCATACCGCGTGGCCATGAACGCGTCAATTGATTGATATCGGTATTGACCAAAGGTCCGCGTACAGAGCAGTTGGTGAACAGTTCGGTATTGCAAAACCGACAGTTGTGTCTTCTATTCTCTCTCTTCCCCTAACCAGCCACCATTGCAAAATGTACGTGCATGTCTGTTACACGGAGCCCCTGAAGAGACTATCGCCACAGTAGTCAGTGATCATCGGTGGTCATCGTTGGATATACCAGGGGCTAAATCATATATATCAACTGACTAAATCATCTCTCATCACCTAAAAACAGAGTTAAAATGCAAAAATACATGTCGAAGATAATAAAATTTATCCCCCAATAATAAATACCTATTCAGTAATTGAAATTCAGGCATCTACTCCACAATTCTGCAAAAGGTACGTGAATATCAATTATAATGAATTATTTTAGTTAATTATCTAATGTACTTGACAGACTTTTCCGTGAATACATAATTACATTGGGATAAATAACGGAATAAAAATAAAGTCAGCGGTCGACACGAGGACCTACGAAGGAAAATGCGATAGCTTGAGTGTAAACACAAGATAAACGGCAAAAGAAAGTGAAAAGAGAATGAGAGTAGAGAAAAATAACAGAGGAATTTATTCGATTAGTAATTAACATTCTTGTGGTGAAAAGTATCAGTAGTTGGGATGTAAGCCGGTTGTTTTTATTGATGTGGGGAGAAGAAGAAGAGAGGGGTTTATCATCAATCTAAACCGGCGAAGACGAATTCATTTGTAAATAATCGCTGCGTACTTTGTACTTTGGGCTTGGATGCTTGAGTTGACACTTGGAAGAGGCCGGTGCTTTTTTCCTTCGATTTAACATTCGAAATTTATGTACGACTATTGAGACTGAAGAATTTATGAGATTTATCAGTTGATGATGATTCTTCGGATGAAAATAGGAAAGAGAGAAATTTTCACGCGGTGAATGAGAAATTATTGACAGATATATTGTTTGGTGAGGGGTCGACTCGTGATTAATGTCTTTTGATCGTTTAGACTTTTATTTTTAAATTCTTTTGTTGACCGTTGTCTTTTAATCCCAAGATTTATCTCGCTGTTGCAGAATTCTTTGACTTATGACTAGTATTTTCAACTAAATCGGCAAAAAAAAAATCGAAATATAAATTAATCCCGTCATCCACGAGTTCAAATTCCATAATTTGTATTTTGACAATTCGGTATATCAATTGGTTGAATTCTTATCGCCTCAATGATGCAATCCAGTAATTATTAATATTAATTATCAATGTTCAATGATTTTTTCATGCAGAAATTTTCTACAGATGGCTGACCACGTAATCGAGAGTATGAAATACCTGATGACATCATGCCTCACAGCCCTAGCTCAGATGTCCATGGGTCAAGTATTACTTCGTGTTCTGGATCGAACGTTGTGGATCGTGGAAAAGTCAGCGCAGTGGAGCCTTCCCTGCCACGAATCACCCATTGAGGAAAATGGAAAATCCTTCCACAGCATGGAACTCGTGAGACCTCTTCCCTGGGTGCTCTTCCTTCCATGGCTGATCCTCCTCCGCTTATCAAGATTAACATGGAATCTTGGGGGTGTAATTCTCGGTTATCCGACGATCGATCCCAGTGACATTGTCAGGTACGTTCAGAAAACTCGAAGGCGTCTAAGAACAATCAAAACCAACGGGATCAAGACCCTCAGGCAAAAACGCATCGCTAATAATCGTCCCTTGGTAAGTGATATTTAATTCAAATGAATGATTGATTTTAATTTAATGAAGTGGTGCATGAATGTTTATTTGTTGCATTTATAATTGATCAATTGAATTGGTGATGGGTTTAGGAGAAGAGTCTCCAAGAAGCGAACAGGAGCCTGATTAAATCCATTCAATTAACCCTGTCCAGTCTTTCGTGTCTTGATACCTCAAAGTCGAATCACTCGCCTCCATCGACCAGGATTCAAGTTAGCGTTAATGATGAAATGGCAAGTAGTAAAGACCCAAATAATAACAGGATAACGAGTTGGTTCGCCCTACGGTGGAGTCCTGTCAATTCTCCCACCCCAGGACCTTTGAAATTATTTTCCAAATATTTTGTTGGTATCTAGGAAAATTTCACGCGTGATGAAGAATATTTCCATGTCCCACAGTCAACAACTCCCGATGAAAAATCTGCCACCGAATCAACAATTGTGGACCAGAAGAGGAAGTACACCCAGATAAGTTCGGATGATCAAGAGTCTGATGAATCAGAGGAGGAGACCCTCAACTCGAAGATCGAGCGTTTAGCACGTGAGAACAGTTTTGACGATCGTGACTTCCAAGTGAGTCATTTGTATATTGATGTTATGAATACTGGTGTTTGTTTTTCATTTCAGTTTTATCAGTCATTGGTAGACAAGTATTTGTAGTACGGAAATAATATTTTGGCTTCATAGACTCGCTTTGATTTACATTTTAAGCGTTCGGTTATAGTCTTGTTTGAGTTGTGAAACGTACAATTAATTAATACGCGAGTACATCGGCAAAGTACAAACTTCAGAACATAAACACATTAGTCCACTAATAATAAAAATTCCAGATAATTACAATATTTCAGTATTTACAATGACCCTGTAACTTGCCACAGAGACATCCATTTTTCACTTTTCATAGATAATTATTATCGCAGTTCAATAGTTCTCGGGTTATTTAGAGAAAATAATTTTTGAGGAATTGCTTCATCTCGGATTTAGTTGAAACGACTTCTTACGGTATCTGAGAGAAATTTATTTGAAGCCAATAGTTAGAATTCAAATTGAACTCCAAATTTTGGAGATGAGAATTGATTAATTCTTTGGGAATTAATTAATTAATTGATGAATCATTAGACGATTCATTGAGTATTGCATTTATATAGCCTGGGGACAGTTCTGAAACGAGTGAATCGAGCCAAACAGATTTGGAGGATGAGGAGAAAATTATCTCGCAGCATGAAGTGGAAGGTTTATTGCAGGAAAATAATGCACTTTTGGATGAATACAAACTTCGGTCTTCTAACGCTATCCTGAAGACCAATTCAGTAAAGGATACTCAGGTAAATTCGTTTTTATAGAAGATATATTGATTTCCTTGTGATTGCTTCGCTCGCATGCCAAGTGCCTTTCGCAAAAGAGAGAAAATAAAAAATTTAGTAGAGGAGTGGTAGAATGCCAATGAATTGAATGATTCGAATTGAATTTCCTGATAATTCCGGTAATCGAACGAGTGTTCGATTGTATTAGAATATCATTTGATTACTCCACTACTTAATTGATGGTAAAATTTCGGAGGCAAAATGAGGAAATGAACCCAATCGTGATCGTAGAGCACGTGTCCCACCGACAATGAAAAAAATCCAGAGATCGAACTTGCTGAGGAGCAACCAGATTATTTCTCCCCACAGAGTGGAGACGATGGAGATACTGCTTTTTACTCACCAATCAGCTCCAAGAGCTCGAGCCCAGAGAGGGCTTTACCCACTTTTCAAGGACGTAAGTTTCGTCCATGAACTTCTCGCGTTGTCATATCATAAATTAATATCAATTAAAATCCCTTGCAGCGCAAATTTAATCCCCGCTCGTTTATCCTGATATGGAGTTCATTTGTTTCGTTTTATATTTTCACAACAAGTAATATTAAATGTTTATTTTTACGTTTTTTTATAGACCAAGGCGGATGCGAATTGAAGGGGATAAATGATGTGAAGAATAATTATTCGGGTAAGACTTCTGCAAGTGATTGATTAATTTATCAATCTTAATAAATAAATCAATACAATTTATCATTTTTTTTTTGTTGCAGATGGGAAAATTGTAGAGAAAAGCAATGGACACGTGGAAAAAAGTGGATCGAGTCAGACATCAAATTCAAATAAATGCGCACTAAAATTCCAGAGTAAATCGCATCATAAAGGAAAAAGAATGACCCACGGCTCTCGCAAGAAGAAATAATGACCCACATAAAAATATTAAATACCTCTCTGAGAGGAAAATTAATTATCCCATTTCATCTGGCACCTCATTTTTAATCCCATTCCATTATCTATTATTTTTTTAGTAACCATTGATATTTTTTTCTACAAATTCTTTATTGTTATCGTAGACTTAGTACGTAATCTATTTATAAAAATTATCATTCATAATACATCACGATTACACGATTATAATTGTTACACATAAATTAGTGGCTTAGATCAATAAATTATTTAAGTGATAACAGAAATAGAGAGACCTGTGTGATCAGCCCCGAAAATTCTATGAAGATGGCGGTATCTTCCGAAGCACTGAATTTATTTTTCTGCGAAATATTCTAATCGAGTAATAACAATTATCATGGAAAACGTTGATCAACCATTAAAAAGTAATTTCACGTGAACTTCTCCTGCAATTGAAACCTCTGAAATATCGAATTTTCATTTCTACGATTTAAACTGAAAGCACACATGAATCTTCCGTTTAGTTTGGTTAGTTCTACAGAAATATAAGTTAGATAAAATTGAAACAGAACATACGAGTTGAATTTACCAAAAAAAAATTCATAATGCAATAATCTCTGAATAAAATCCCTCAGTCCCAACGACTTGGACGAGCAGATTAATTAATTAATCTCATGTAATCGTAAATAAATGGGTAATAATCATTGAATCGCAAAAATTTTAAATGGTACCTCACGTGACGTCACATCCGTTGCACCCCCACCACTGGATTTAACATATACCAATTTATTCTTTATTCAATAGTCAGTTGTATTGAGCAACTCTGACTTGTAACGCGTCTGATTAAGGAGCTGTCAGTGTCAACTTGACAATAAAACTGGATAAATTAGTAAGTGAAAAATAAATATGGCACATCCCTCTGTAGGTGTTTTGTGAATATTTGTGTGAGCGTGCGCACCAGTGGAGAGAGAGTGAAAAAAAAAGAGACAGAAGTGATATGCCAACCTGGGATACCGTTTTGTCTTCATCGTCTCCAACACCTGTGTTCACTGTTGCATTACTATTGTGTTTCAATTCAGTAATAAATTGTGATACTCAACGAGTTTATCAGTGAGTGATTCAGTGATAAATTTGTCATTGATGTGGTCTCGTTATTAGTGTTGACGATGAAAAAATCCTGAGGCTCAGACATTGCCAGGTGAAAATTTGGGAAAAACAACGGGAGAACGCAGAACACACTGCGGAATTTTGGTGAGTTGTTTTTTAATTGTTACATTCGATTTCAACAAACAGTGACGATCATTATTGGTGTTTAGATTTTGTTTGCGAGGAATGTAACAGGTGCTACGGTTTAATATCGATTTTTCGAAATATTTCATCTGCTGAATTTGTTAACACAAATTGGAGAATTTCTGATTGTTTAAATTATCGAGATTTTTATACTTTTGTTGGTGAATTCGTAAGGATTATGTCCTGTAGGCGTAGGACATAACCTCGAATATTTATGCGGCTGTCAAATCGATAGATGAGGGCAGGTTTTTCCGGTTTTATTTTTGCGATAAGTTACTGTAATGTAATTAGGGAAATTGACGCTGTCGTAATCTGGATTGTTTGCCTTTATTGAGTTTATCTTCTCTCAGATTGTTTGGGGATTTATTTTTACTTAGTATTTTTTTTCTTTCTGGTTTCTTCGCGACGGTATTTTTCATTGATGTTGTTATGTAATTTAGAAGTGATTGATTGGAGTAGTCAAGGGTGATATAAGGAGATTACTTGTGTATGTTTAGCCCATGTGAAGCCAAGACCGGGAAATATCTTGTTACCTAACTCGAAGCCTTAGCAGTGTTTTTTACCATTTTTTTCATCAATGTTGGATATTGTTAAAGATTTATAACCGAGCCTAGCAATTTTTATGCAATTGGATACGATAGCATTCTAGATTTTCATTTTTAAATATTTGACAATATTTACAACCAATCTCTCCTTTTTTTAGTTAATTTTATTCAGCTCTTTACTCCGTACCTGAATAATTATATTAACAGAATCTTTAGTGCGCACTCAGACGGATAGAATAATATTAAGATGAGAGAACACTCCCGGTCTTTTGTTAATCACAAGAAAATTTCCGGTAGAGAAATTGCGATAAAGAATATATAATTTCAAGTCAGTGACCACTTCCTCAGTCGTCTCATTCGACCGCCCACGTGTCATCCGCCATGACAATAATTATTTTATTACCCATGGCAACGAGCACTGATTCCACTTTAATACCATTTGCAAGAAAGACCGGAGAATGGACGTGAAGTAGTCCTCAAGGTTGAAAAAAAATGAACAACTCATAAAATTTGATCTATAGTTAATGAGGAAAGTCAATGTGCCACTCAGAGAAAATTTAATTTTTCTACTCGCGGCATTTAGCTTGGCATTTTAAAGCTGAAAGGATTGGAATGGAAAATAATTAAGCGGTCAAGTAATTTAGGATTGAGCAGAAGTTTATTTATGTATAAGGCCTGGCCGAATGACTGGCCAATGAAGTGCACTTGGACCCTGGACGTGAATATGCGGTCCATTCGGGTTTTAATGTTTGACTGTAGAACAGGAGTAAAAAATAAACAAGTGTCAAGAGCGTGAAACAATGACCGGGTGAATTATTTACTCATTGTTATCGTTATCGTGATATCCTTGTCGGATGTCAATTGAAGAATGAATTGCAAGTGCCTCCGTAACTAGTTTATTTACGAGCAATCGATTATCTATTGACAATTGTATACAATGAATGACTCAATTTTATGCCGTTCATATCATGAGTTGCCAGATGGCAATTGTTATCTTTTTTTGCTAAAGAGAAAACTGGAAAAATAAATGAAATAAACATCAAACGGTTTGTTGTATAAAATCAGGATTAATACGTGAAGATATTTTCCCTCTGGAGAATTTTCTCTTCTTGCAAACCAGTCTTACAACATTTACTCACATAATTATCAATAAACCATATAATTTTCATTATTTTTTTGCAATCAGTAGATAGACCTAGTAAAGGAACGGAATTTTTCAATGAAAAGGAAGAATAAAAGGAAATGAGTGAACTAAAATTATTAATTAATTTTTAACTTCATTTGGAATAAAAAGTCTCATGTGAGTTCAATCAGGAGTGATCGAGTCTGCATTGACAATTGTCAGTGATAAATTACCAAGCTCCCTATTATTATTATCACGGTGAGCTTCATTGAAACACTACAGTATCATATTAATGTTTGAATGGTCTTACTGATAAACTTATTTTTACACGCGTTTTAAATTGACGATATGCACAGATGGACGCCACGCAATTCTCTATCAATAATTTCCTATCTAACTCGTTCAATCACTCAATTGAACATGTATTTTATCACTTGTACTCGTGTTTTCGGGGTTATTTACGTCGCTGTTCAAATTACTGAAACCGAGGTGGTAAATAACAGAGAATAAGTAATCATTTACCAACGGGTGAAAAATTCAATAAATAATTATCTCGGGAAATTTACATTGCGAGAAATGAAAGGCCCTTCCTGTAGATGATTTTATCGACTACAAAAAAGAATCGCGATTTATCTCCGCGAATTATTTGCAGAATCATTTCTACGGATTTGAACTTATCACTCCTCCTTTGTCACTTCAGCCAGTAAAAATATTTCGGTGTGAAAATTAAATGATCAAATGAATTTTTCCTCCTAACTTATAAAATATATACCTCAAAATCAAAATAAAACTTCTCAACACAAACTGTATAATTAAATTCTTTATCTATGTACAAAATCTCACTACAACTTGAGTACAGTAACAAAAATCTCCCCAACAAATTTCTCCCTAACAATACTCAGTTAAATAATTAATATCAATATTAAACAACTGAATAAATAAAATAAATAACATAATCCATCGAATATTACATAATCAATTAAATACTTTCTCTGTACAACGTAATATTTCATTAACTTATACCTAGAAGCGTAAAAAAGAGTGACTTGTAAAAGACTTAATATTAAATCACTAGTGGAATGAAAAATGAAATACATCAACTCACCTTGAAGATAAATTTTCGACGAATAGCGCCGAGTCTAAGGAGTCACTCAATTAATTCCAGATCTACCCAATTACTCAACAAATGATCTACCTCGCTTAGATTCGGAGATACTCGGTAAAAAACCGGCCTTCAACAAAATTGATCTATCCCGTTTGTTGACATCACAATAAAATCACTTCCACAACCAATTTTCGGTAAATAGCTACCACAGCCCCTCCAAATATTTCCCTAAAAGATTCTATTTCTCTTCAAGACATAAATTTAATGATTATTTATGCATCAACTCTGTAATATAATGATATTCAATTAATTTCTAATTAATTAAATATGATTATATTTTAAACTGGGCGACAGTTTCCCTGAGAAATTCTTTGGAGAAGTTACAAACTCATTAACCAATTTTTTATAATTAAACATAGCCATTAGCTTCGAGTTTGAGTGCAGCCTCATAAGAGGGTAATCCCTCATCCTCTTCCTTCTTCTCCTGTCTGGGGGAATCCCCTTGATTCTCAGAGACGGAAAGTATACAATCGGGAGTGGTAATTGGCTCCTCTTTCTTATCACTGGGTGAAGCATTATTGTGGGGATTAAATATAAGACTCTCGTAAGCTGGTGGTGGTCCTGGGGTGCCTGGGCAGGGTAATGACACTGTGGTGATGTCTTCCGCATTGCCACTTCGATCGTAACACTGCTGACCACCCAAAAAACGTCCCATCGCGTGGGAATCCATGGTGAAGACCTCCAGACTCTGGACATCTGGCTCCCTCCAATAAGGGGAGTATTCGTGTGGTCGATTCTTTCTCATGTTTTTGTGACAGCAGTAGCAAACGAGAATTACCACTATAATCACTCCACTCAGCATTGCCCTAAAGCAAAATTCAATATGTTATTACGACTGTTTCCTTTTATTTTCATTTTTTTTGGGATTGGATAGAAAATAGAATAGCTACCCTCCGAGGAGTACGTTAACATTTCCATGCAAATCCGCGTCGAATCTTCCCATTTTTCCGCTGGCATTGCCAGACATATTGTAACCGGGGGTGTAATAACCGCCGTAATTTGCACCATAGGAATCGTTTCGTTGACTGGAATGTACCGCTGCTAACACAGCTATTCTTCTCATCGACATTGTAACTTGACAATTGTCGGGATTTCGTCTCTTTAGGAGTGATCCGTCTATCACTTTCGGTTTATCTCGGTTGCAAATTCACCGAGACTCAAAATACGACTGAGTAATTTAGTGTAGTCCAAGAACTTTTCCTGTAACTGGTTTAATTATTTGTTAAGGTCGGGTAACAAATTTTTCCAGTACGTGTTGACTATATGTTTGTTTTTAGGAGAAGAGGAACTGAAATTTGTGGATGACCCCAAATCGCCAGAATTGAAAGGTAATTATAATTATTATAGTTGTCGAGGGAGATTTAATAATTTAGTAGCTCTAGTTCTCATCGACTTTTAACTCTCTCTTACGCATCCCTTTATTGGTTTAGCCACGTCGGTTTTTCCTCAACTTTAGTGCAATAAGTGTAGATTATGAGACGGAATATCGATGAAAGGGTTACAAAAAATTGATAATCGATAAAGATTTAGAACGTATTTCCTTAAAATTTTAATGAAACGGGAGTTTTGTAATAGGATAACAGAAGAATCGAGGAGTTACTCGATATTTTCCGCCATTTTATGGACCGCCTCCAACAATTAAAATGGCGGAAAAATCAGGTAACTCAATTAAATTAAATTATGATTGATAATCACAATTTTCTAATCAATCTCTGTTAAAAAAAGGAGTGCTCACCTGCTCGTGGATTCTCAAAGAGGCACTTAGCACTTCTGTAAACTAAACTTCCTTTACACACCATAATTCAAAACCATAAAGTAGAACAATTTCCATGAAAATTCCGAGTTCGCCTGAATTCCCAGAGGAGCATGTACCCCCTGGTCACCAGAGACATTTCACTTGATGATTTTATAGCGAACACGATAACATGACGAATTACTGACACTGGCTTATTGACGAGGTAATTCTGCTGTTTGGGCTGTTAAAAAAATGAAAAAAAAATGAAGATAGCGGAAGGTCAGGACCGTCCGTATCCGTTGGTGTTTAGATCTAGACTGTGGTGATTGCGCGGTTGCTTGGCTACAAAGGTGGTGATGGTTGTGTGAAACAAACCGACGCCAACCAACCCCCAACCAACGAGCCCCCGATCCGCCAACCTCCCACTTGCGTCATAGTTTTCTCTCATAGTTATCAACCCCCCCCTTCTATAAACCTCACCCCGACGCCTTCACCCCATGACGTTATCATTCACATCGCTGGTGATTCTTATTTTTGGATACCACCACTGTAATTCACTCGACCGCTGTTTTTTTTTTATTCATTTTCTTTTTTATTCACTTCCATTTATACACTGAATTTTCACTATAAAAAGATAAGAATCTCTAGGTGCTTGAGGTATAGCTTGGATCGATAGTAGCCATAGCATCGACTTGGGGACTTAGATCGATGACACCACCAGTAGCACGATATCTAAGGTCATCTATGATTAGGACCCTTATTATTCATTCAACTTGGTGTTGTGTTCTCTTTTTCTCCCTGTAGATGATCCGGTTAACTTTCACCAATGGATTACGTTTATATTCGTTTGTATGCAGTTTATTATTTTTTCAATTTGGAGATTTTTGACAGCTTAATGATTCGTTAATGGAATTTTATCAAATTCGTTGTGAACACTCGAGTTAGAAATGAGAAGGGATCGACGTGATTAGAAGTTCAAGGGAGGCTGTTTAGATTGTTACACAATTAATCGCCTGTCGTTGTATATCGAAGGAAAGAAGGAAAGAACCATTGATTGGCTTGGCCAAGGATCCGGGTTACATGCTGTTTGTCTCTGGTAAACGTGATAAGGAACGTCAGTGATCGATAGTGGGGATAGGCCACAAATTATGGTACTAAAAATGGAATGAGTTATCGGAGTATCTAGTTACTTCATTAACTTGAAGTTAATATATTTATTGGGCTATTTGTAATGGTTATTGTTAGATCGAGGAGTTGTCTGTTTATTTTCAATAGCAATTAACGATTGCATTGAACAATTGGAAAAATCGTAATAATCAACCAGAGAAAAATAGCATTTAGACGCTGCGATTTGTATACATGAATTGCCTGATTGTTTGTAATATTTAATTTGTTGATAGGTGGAGAAGAATGATGGGGGGTCTCCCCAGTGGCTGGATGAGGAGAGTCCTCCTCCTCCTGGTGCTCATCACCGGGATCTTCCTCATCGCCATGTACGCCCACACATCACCTCTGGTGTCCCTCCAACCCTTCGCCCCAAGGAGGTAATTAAATCCTAAGTTTTTATATTCGTCGATGGATTTTACCACAAAATTTCTCTTAACACACACAACACCTGATGTTTAATTATTGCATGATCGTTGCACGCTATCCCAATAGTCTGAAGCAGTTATCGCGACAGATAATTAATGAGACGAGTGATAACATCACGATCGTCGAATTTGGAGACGCACTCTCCATGGAATCTCTAAATTATACAAGGTAAAAAAAAATGTATGAACGTGGGACCGAAATCTGGGCTAGTTGAAATCGATAAATGCTAAGTATTGCATGTGCTCTACAAAGTTGAAGTTTCGTCCTTTCTTCCCTTATTTTAAACAGGAACAGCTGATCAACCTCTTTATCCTCCAAATTATTAAAAAGATCATCACCATCTTCATCTAACAAAAAATGACTAACACATGGAAAATGAAATCTACTGAAGTCAAGTACAAAATAAAATGCATAAAATAAAAGCAACGGATCAATCATACTTGATTCAAGTCCATTTTTTTTTCGCGTGGAGCTTATCCATTATGATTACGATTGCAGTATATGGGTAGTGCTTTCCCTGAATCATTTATACTGTCTCCAGATCGTTCAAAAGCCCATGGACGTGGGTTTGTGTTGCGGGCAGATGCGAGCGACGTACGTCAAGAACATCGCGCACGTCCCTGGCGACGTGCAATGCACTCTGCGGTGGTAACACTCGATTGCTCTGGCCACGACCCACTGGCAGCGTCATCCTCGGTGAGGAGATGATTGCATTATCCCTTCAGCACATTGAATTAGTTACCATCAACACCGTTGATGATGATCTCAAAAGCCTACTCGAACACGCCAAGGACGTTTTCATTGGAAACATCAGAAGTTTGATAAAGACGCCAAATGCCCGGGAGAGATGGAGCATCGACAGCTTTGTTATCTACTTGGACCCAGCAGGTGCATCGGGCACTAGACTTACCCTCTCCACCGATGAGTCCTATCACCTGGAGCTGTCACAGAAGGCTCGTCTCCTCGAAGCGAAGATCTCCGCGAAGAGCTACTACGGAATTCGTCACGGTTTGGAGACTCTCTCGCAACTTTTCTGGTGGGACGACTCGGCGGGCCACCAGGGCACCCTCCGAGTACTCGCCAAAGCCTCCATCGAGGACAGGCCATCGTTCCACTACCGTGGCCTCTTGATCGACACTGGTCGTCAATTTTTCCCGATAGAACAATTAAAACGCGTTATCGACGGAATGTCAGCCTCTAAACTCAACACCTTCCACTGGCACATCTCGGACTCTCAGTCATTTCCATTCGATTCATCGTTTTTCCCGCAGATGGCAAGATGGGGTGCCTTCAGTGGTGATGAGATTTACACACCCGAAGACATGAAGGATTTGGTAGATTATTCAAAAATCAGGGGCATCAGGGTTATTATTGAAATTGATTCGCCTGCTCATGCTGGAGCTGGTTGGCAGTGGGGCAGTGATTACGGCTTTGGTGAACTAGCTTTGTGCGTTGATCAAGAGCCCTGGTCGTCGTACTGCGGTGAACCCAATTGTGGACAGCTTAATCCTATAAATGAACACTCATACAAAGTACTTGAAAGTTTATACCGTGAAATACTCGACATTACGGAAGTAAGAGACATTATCCACATTGGGGGAGACGAGGTGAACTTGGAGTGTTGGGCGCAGTATACCAATATAACTCAGGCAATGCAAGCGTCAAACTTTACGGATTTGCATGCAATCTGGGCTGATTTTGAGAGAAAAGTGTTCAAGAGAATTGTCAAGGCGAATAAGGATGAGGTGCCCAAAGCTGTGATATTGTGGAGTTCACCACTGACTAAACGACCGTGGATTACATCTCACTTCGATCCAAAGGTCCATGTCATTCAGTCGTGGGGTGGGAGTAATTGGCCTGAGACTGGAGATCTCCTGGAGGATGGTTTCAGGGTGATACTGTCACACGTTGACGCCTGGTATTTGGACTGCGGATTTGGAAAGTGGAGGGAGACCGGAGAGGCTGCTTGCGGAGAATACAGAACGTGGCAGACTGTTTACAATCACAGGCCATGGAGGGATTATCAGGCTGCGAATTTGGTGATGGGGGGTGAGGTGGCACTGTGGAGTGAACAAATTGGACAGGCCAGTTTGGGACCTAGACTGTGGCCCAGGGCCTCGGCATTCGCTGAGAGATTGTGGAGCGATTTACCAACAGCAGGGTACATCACAGAAGAGAGTGTTTATACTCGTCTTGCTACTCACATCGATGTTCTTCAAACTCGTGGTCTCAAGACGGAGGCAATGTGGCCCCAGTGGTGCAGTCAGAATCCTGGTAAGTGTCTCTGACCGAGTATGATTTAGATCAGATGGGGCCTGTGTCGCATCATCAGCAGTTGGCCGTGCTTACGACGTCCGGTGTAAAAAAATATTAGTAGAGGAAAATGAAGAAATACTTATAGGTAATTATTAAGGCAACTCGAGGATGTAGCGAAAACGAAAATTTATATGTGACGCGAAAAACTTTTATACTACAGTTGTATACAATGGAGATTTTTCCATAACCCGAGGAGTTTAATCTGTGTATTGTTATTTAAGAATAATGTGGACTAATCGAAATAGTGTTTATCACAGGGTCCAATGGGAGGGAGGGTCTTGTAGAGCGAATTTTTATATGAAATCAATAATTTGTCGATTTATTGAGGATTGATATGCGCACTGATGAAAGTATCGATTGAATTGGAATTTTATTTCCTCTTATTCATTCAGATAATATTTTGGGTGAATCCAGGCAAATTAGTGAGTGGCATTTTTTGTAGTTATTGATTTATAATTAGAATGGAGTAGTAGTGATGTAGCTGATATTTTTTCAAAATGCCGAAATTCACGCAAAATCTTCTGACATGACAAGCGTTGATAAGCGTTGATTACACAGAGAAATTGAATTTTTTGCTCATTGAAAAATGGCGTAACAAGTATAAAAAATGTGGATGGAATATTGTTGTCATTTTATTGTTTAAAAGTGCCTTTCAAACACTCAGTTTTTCTATTTTTAGCTAAGTCGTGAAATGAATATCAACGAAGTGCAACTATGAAGAATAGTATATTGAGTTCATTACTTGTCCCGACAATTAATGAACGATAGTAGAAAAATGGAGTTTACATGTGCAATCGTAGAATATAACATTGATAAGTTGTCAAGTTATGAAAAGTATTATTCAACATTCTCTTGCATGATCGATGCAAGGTATGCAGGAGATAAAGATGGATTGTACAATTTTTTTCACACGGATCTTAATTTTCAATCGATTTTTCTTTAATTGGCTATTTTTCCTGAATCATGAACTCATCCTGTATAATAGTGTATGATAAATTGTGGTGGTCAATCAACTTAAGATGCCCAAGAGATAATAGTTCCGAGGAATCACGAAAAATCATGGAAAATCATTGTACATTTTATTGGTGGAGTAGTATAACGAGTCAAGTTGAATCTCTTTCTCATCAAATTGTCTGGGAGATTATCCTGCAAATATACAACAATTTTTTGTAAGTGGAACTATTTTACTATAACTGCATCATGGCAACTCGAACCGTTTTACCCCGTACTACAGGTTTTATGATTTTATCCTGTAAATTACTTAATTAATCATTTAGTAATACTTAAATGACACTGTTACATTAATTAGTGAAATTAACAAGACTATGTAATTCTCACAGTTTTTCTTTATAAGCAGTATTTCTGGACTCACTTATTTTATTGAAATTTATAATTTATTTGATATGTTTTCTCAGCGATTTTGTGCTAAAAAATTAATGGAGAGTTTCGCCACAATTAAATGACATTTTATGAGAATAATGGTGGAGGGGGGAAGAGTAGAAATAGAAATTGAATGAATTTACCGGGAAGTATGAAATTTGTATAAATCGACTCAGTTGTTGTGGTCTAGATATTTCGTTCGTTGATCGCAATACATATAATTTATTTAAACGACAGAAAAATCTATTATTAAAATGGTGTACTTACCATCTTTACACTGACCGACATAACGAAGATTTATCGGCAATTCCTATTCATCCTTGAAATGTTTCCTGCGATAATATCGTCCGATAGTTGATAAAGGAGAAATATTAGTGAAATTCTGCCACATTAGGGAATAAAAAATACTTTTAACAAATGTTTATACAAAAAATCGTAAATTTAATTAAATGTGTTATTCATAGTTTTCATTTGGATATAGCAACCCAAATTGTAAACAGTATTTGGCAAAGTTATAATTGTTGATGATAATGTAAACACGAAAAAATTATGATGTAAATTGAATTTTAATACAAAATGTTTCCGTAAAAAAATTCTCATTGCAAATTACATTATCCAGACTGATTTATGTATCCTTCATATTTTTTTCACTCCGTAATATCATTTTCAGTGAAAGAAATTTAATCATGAGGACACATTTTATTTTGAATTTCTGTTCACAAATCCTATCGTATGAGCACTTCAATCTCATTCAACCAATATTTATATTCCTCAAACACTTTCAGGAATTTATTAGTGATTTGATGGATGGATTTTTTCCCCTCGAGCAAAATAGATACACTCAAATCAAAAGTGGATGTATTAGGCTTCCACATTTTCCCGTCTGTCTTTCTTTCGGAAATATTCCCGAAAACCCCGGGAAAATTCCAGAGTTAATTCCTCTCATTCCGCCACTTTATTACAGATTTTTCGAAATCCCGGTTCCCAAATTTTTTGGGTGTAATAAAATAATGAAGGACAATGAGTTTAAAATAAAAATATAAATGAGTAAACATGGGGTGACACTAATTGATTTTATATTGATTTTATATTGATTTTATATATTTGTGTTTTTATAGGACTATAATATCGAAATATAATTCCGCTTGGATAATTTCATATTAATCCATATTAATTCCCTATATATTTTTTCGGTGAATCGTCTGACGCTTGCGCGATTTCTTAAGCGCGGGAAAGAAAAGTGTGGGTTACATTACAGATTCAATTGGCAGCGGTAACAGACGTTTCGCGGACGCACTTGACAGTGAGTCAGACGAGCAGTGGCAGGTTGGTTATTTTATCTCAATAAAATATAAATATGACCTACCGATGAATTCCAAGCCTCAATATATTGTTCCACCATCGAAATTCAATAATTTTATAGTTTTATTCCAATTTATTCAAATTTATTTTCACCCGACAATTCAACTCGCGAATAAGTCGAAGAGTAACTGCACACAAAGAACTCTTTCAAGTCTCATAAGCAAATGTATAGCGTCTTGTGTCATTGAAAGTATAATTTCCGGACATGTCTATCGGCTGAGGTCATATGTCAACTTAAAAGTGAATTCTCGCGATCGCCAAAAAGAAAAAAAAAATCCACCGGGTTCGACATTTGTTATTCAAAATTTTCGGAGCTGACGGAGAAAATTGCTAGTTATTTGGTGATCACTCAAGTGGATCGATGGATTATCTCCGAATTTAATATTAATCATATTTTTTTGCCGAAGCGGTGAACTGTGACTTACAGCTAATTACATATCAGATTACTACTAAAATAATCTCAACCCCCGGTGATGGGTTTATCCTTGAATTCACGGACTTGTTCCGCTTGTGGATATGAACTGAAGAGATAAGTAGACTTGTCTCTGTGCGGGAATAATAATATTCAATAAAAATAGCGGAACGTAAGTTGGTTTACCGATTGTCGAAATGACTGAGAAAATTGACGTACCGATATAGACGTGACAGAGCCATTTTTTAAACAATAAAATAAGACTTTTATCTAGCTTATTGACTCCATTTTCAGAATGACAAAGGATGACACAGAGAGGTTTCAGCGTGAACAAGAGAAAATTTGTAAAGTACTGATAAGTGAATGTGAGTAGAAATTTCCACGACATGAGATATCGCAATAACGAGCCCCAGGGGTTCAATGAAAAAATGAAACTAAAAATATCATTGATTGTGCGGGTGAAGTTGTAACAGCTGGGAACGAGAGTTTTTACCAATTCCATCCCAAGACATCGATGCGTGTATTATTAATTGATAAGTTAAAATATCCATATTGTACGTGATGAAAGAGTAATTATCCACTCGCTACTCGTAGATATCGTGAATAATGAGACAGATGAGTGTCCGCCAACCTTTGATGGACTACTTTGTTGGCCAAGTACAGTTGCCAATGCAACAGCTATACTGTCATGCCCACCGCAAGCTGTTCTTGGGTATGAAAATCCAAACAATGGCACCTCAACGAAACAATGTCTTCCTGGTGGGCACTGGTACAATAATCCCGCTGGAATAATCTGGACCAATTATTCCCTCTGTACACCACCCCCCGATTACTCTGTGACAGGAGTTGAAAGTATAGACATCACACATTCCGAATTCGCCAAGACCAGCAACTCCACTATTCTAATCGTAAGTCACTCTTAAAATTAACATTACATACAATTACGATTACAATTTACAATATTTATTTGGTAATTACTGGAAGTATGCCAAAATTTGGAAAAAATTGTGAAAATTCCTGAAGCTTCGACGTTTTTCTTCATCTTCATCTTCATCGTTGCGGAATTACCAGAGGGTTGAGCGTTCTCGAAGGTCAAAGGGGAGAGTTTAGTGGAATGACCTATTAGCTCAAAGCCTTCTTCAATTAATAGTGATAATAATGAAATCCCGGGGGGTCACTATTCCCCCGGTTTTATTGACACAGGGCCTTCCGAAGGTTTCGATCGGAGCGAAATGAACTGCGAATTACCAGCGGATTATCCTCTAAAGCCTCTAGATAAAAATGAATAAAATCATTCTGCAGTAATTAAAAAAATAATAAACACCTTATGAATTACAGAAATGGGTACCAATAATAAAAACCATAGCAAATGTCGGTTATGCTTCCTCAATGACAACGTTAATCATAGCCCTGATAATATTTTCACTCTTAAGAAAATTGCGAAATCATCGAAATCGTCTTCACATGCATTTATTCGTCTCTTTCATCATGAGAGCGTTCATGGCTCTCCTTAAAGACAAAATCACTGTAGACGGTCTGGGTTCAACTTGGAATATCATCCTGGTAGATGGAAAAAGTACATTCGTCACCGAAAAGCACGTAAGCACCTATAATTACCAAAAATTCGATTAATCCATTCTACGATCTATTACAGAATTAGTATAATTTTTATATTTTTATCGTTAACAGTATTGGGTTTGCAAAGTAATTACGAGCGTTTGGCAGTACTTTATTGTGGCTAATTACGCCTGGATCTTTATGGAAGGACTTTACCTCCACAATCTTGTCTTTCTCGCATTTTGCGCTGACACATCTGCAATCACTGTCTACATAATCCTCGGTTGGGGATTACCAGCAATTGTTGTTGGGGTGTGGATTGCAATTCGTGTTTTCATGGAAAACACTTTGTGCTGGACGATGCACAACAATCCAAATTTTTTTCTAATCATTCGAATTCCGATAATGATATCTATCCTGGTAATCACTCGATTTTTCAATTGTCTCCGAGCGTTTCCTTTGGCTTTATATCAGATTAATTTTTTACAGTTGAACTTCATTCTTTTCTTGAATATCGTGAGGGTATTATTGATAAAAATGAAGACCTCTGTACATCTACAACGCAAGAAAATGCATTATGGGTACAATCTCTACAATTATAAATTATTATTGAGTAAGCGTTTTTTTTTTCAATTAAAATGATTATTGTTACTTCAGGAGGTGGGCTAAATCGACATTGGTGTTGGTCCCACTCTTCGGTGCCCATTACACAATTTTCATTGGTCTATCTTACCACCCAGATCACCAGGTCGAACTCATCTGGCTCTTCTGCGATCAATTATTTGCGTCATTCCAGGTGAATAAATACAAAAAATGAAAAAGCCCTGCATCTTATTATTTTTCTATACAATTAAAAAAAATTCCACAGGGATGCTTCGTCGCTCTTCTTTATTGTCTGATGAACGGTGAGGTACGAGCAGAGATGAGACGAGCCTGGAGGGCCCAGAGATCTCGTCGAGGTGCCGATTCTCTCATACTGACCCAGAGAAATTTCGGAAAAACCGGAGAAAAAAGCCGAAGAAGTATCAGAGCAAATAATCCCACCAGTAATATATCAGTGTTGTAAATTCAATGAAAAAAATAATATCATTCGATCAATGATTCAATCAATCACATTTATTGGTAATAATTAATACCATAGAATTAAGCATAACAGCTTCCCTGATTCTGCAGACACCACTCGGGCTCCAAACTATCAGCAAACACTCCACGTTTAACTAGACGCTCACGATGTCTGAGCATTCTCTGCTCTGCATGAATCCAGGATGACTCAGGCTCACTCCAGAGTCTCTCAGCCATCGCTGATGATCTTGGCCAGAGTCTGGAGTCTATTGAAGCGTCATCTGCCTGTTCTGTCCACAATGTTGCTTCTCCACCTGTCAACAATCATTCAACCATCATTCATCATTTTTTATATAATATTTTAATATTTTAATACACGATATTAAATTTTAGTACCCAGAATTAAGTATTTTTTCGAATCGCCAAATCCTTGTGACTTTATCATTTGTAATGGAGAATTCTCGTATATCTTCTGCCAGCCTTTGTAGGGTGTACACCAATTGTTGCCTTCACCTACCCATGCGCTGAAGCTGAGCAACAAATTATTTATTTACAATATAAATAATAATAATTATGATAATAACAGCAGTGATAATAATTATTATTACTATCGATTGATTCCCTCGTCAATCATCATTGAGTTCACCTTCAAATTCAATGATAAACCAATAAATCCTAAAAATACTCTAAAAATACATTGATTACCCGCAATCGAGATAAAGTGCGTCATAATTGGAGAAGATCATCCTGAAGTTATTCTTAACCAGTCGTCCAATGGTGGGGTCTTTTCCAGTCGTCCAAACCTGAATAATATACCGATTTCGATCCAAATGGTGAATATTACTTTCACTGGTAAGCCCACTGGTCCATAAAACGACCGGTATATCTTTTCCATTATTAGCAACCTTGAGTTTTTCATAGGCTCGCTCTTGAAATATGGCCCACAAACCGATGAAACTGGATTCAGACAAGTTCCAGCCTTTCTGGAGCATCCAGTCTTGAATAGCCGATGAAGAGTTCCAGCAGTTGATATTCACCTGAGAATCAAAGTGAATTTTATAATAATTTCAAGACTGCTGAATATGGAATATTTACCTCGTCCCCTCCCATGTGAAAAATATCAGGAGAAAAATCCTCAATCATATCCTTGTAGATTCCACTGAGAATTTCGTAGACTATCTCACTGGTGGGATTTAATTGTCCGCACGGGGGTTCAACGCAGTAATTTTTCCAGGGTTCAGCCTTGAAGCAAACTGTTGCATTGTCCCCAACCCACTGCCATCCTTCGCCCACGTGTGCTGGGGCATCGAACTCTGGTAATACCCTGACTCCCTGAAGGAGCCCAAAGTCAATGATTTCCTTGATGTCCTCCTCAGAGTAGACTTTGAGAGGAGAGTATGCCCCATATCTTTGAAGATTGGGATAGCTCTTGCTGGAGTACGGAAAACTGTGGGAATCAGTGATGTGCCAGTGGAAGGTGTTCAATTTGCTCATCCCCATGGCTTCGATCGTCCGAAGAATTGTTGCTTTGTCCACAAAATTGCGACTGGTATCGAGAAGAATACCCCGGTATGGGTAGACAGGAGCATCAATTACGTTGACATCCCTTACCATTTGTATTTCATTATGTAGATCATTATAAACAATTAATTGAGCAAGAGTTTCCATTGCATTGCGAGCACCAAAGTACGTGTCAGCGAGGATCCTAGCCATCAGCTGAATAATAGTTATTATTTTTTAAATGCATTTATCATGAGAATAAAAATTATAGCGCATGAATTATTATTTTATTATTGGACACATATCAACGGGAGTAAATAGTTTTTTTTAATACTCACTCTTTCCTCATCCGGCTGATGAATATGTAGAGTATAATTCTCCCTAGTATTTAAAGTAATTCTTGTATCATAAGTATTTTTGATCCCTGCGATTTCAATTCCTAGGGCTAATCCCCCGCCCTTGACGAGTCCGTTCCCAAGTTTCTTGACATTTTTCTTCAACAGCTGAATATTCCTGTGAAGAAGTTGTCCAGCAGGGGATTTCTCGTAGATACCTCGCATGCTAATCCTCTCAGGATCCAAATGGGCGACATAATTGCCGAGTGAGAAATGACCAGTGGGTTTCGGCCAGAGTGCACCTCCTTCACCGCAGAAGAGCTGACACACCTCCAACGAGTGTGGAGACTCCACATCTGGTGTTAACTCCTTTTTTTTGCATAAACCACCGGTGCACTCGTAATGCCAAGGTGAACTGATGCAAAAATTCAATTATCGTGGTGAATCTTCGATCAATTCATCGAGCGATTAAAGTGAAAGTTGAAGAGAATTATTTGTAATGAGAGGCTCAAGTCAAGGAATTCTTCTGCTGTAGTCAACTATCGTGAGGTACGTGAGAAACTGGTAATTTACTGCGATGACATAGAAAATTGCAATGCTGATCCTATTATATTCAGGTGATCTGCTTTCACCACTGACGAAAGTCGATTTTTCTTTCAACGAAATCTTATCGAATCGCCGAGAAAAAAATACTAATAAAAAAATACTTTTCCTCGAGTGGAAATCCAGTTGAACGACTTAACGTGCAATTCTAATTTTTCTCAAATTATGGATAGTGATTGGTCCTCAATTAATAATTGCTAAAGAATTTCTGGGGTTTTGTTAATTGAATAGTAAAATAGACTTACTGAAATTTCTGACCAGTTGCACTGATGCTGTCCTGCGAAGATACAAGGACAACAATTATTATACCAATGATCACAGTTAGAGCCATCACCAAGTCAAGTGTCTGACGAACTCTGGGTCGTGATCGCCAATCTTATTTTATGTCCACATGCAGCCTTGCCATGGCCTGAGAGAAGGGGAATTTATTTTACAACAGTGGAGAGGGAATCCCAACGCACTCTTGCTATGCAGAGAGTGTAAGTAACGGAGAAAAGATGAATTGTCAATTTTGTATGAAATAGTTTATTCACGGTTTGTCCTTCGATATGAAAATTATTACATAATGCGAATTAATTTTCCAACTTATGCGTAAATAATTATAAATACTCGTAAAGTAGAGGTTATTGTATGGTAATAATTTTGCCAGGAGAGGTTCATTCATCCCCACGAATCTGTCGATACTTGGCTAATTCGTTCGGGAAGACACGATTCAATTCGACGAGCATATTTGCCTTGAATTTTCTGTAGGCATCTATTTTTCCTTTAACCTGTTCGTTCTTTGTCAGTGCCTTCTCGATACAGTCTTTAGTGTAAAGCTGAGGATTTCTGCCTTGATCGATGTAACTGAAAGTATTCCACGTTATCTTAAAAATGTTGATTTAAAAAAGTTCAAGCAACTAATTCACGTTATCACAAAAACATCATTTTTCTTCGTACAATAAAATGAATACTCACTCGAAGACTTCAAGTGGCACATGAACATCTTGAACTTGAGATTTAAGTTTATCAATTTCCTGGAGTCCTGTTACGAGACCTTGTCTGAAAAATGAAATAAAATTTGTTAAAATTTATCAAATAAAATAACTACCAACGTCCTCAACTGATAATTAGTTAATCGAACCATCGAGTTAACCCAGTTTTCAACCAATCAGTGTTATCCTAATTGAGCCAATTATTCCCCAATTTTTTAAACTCACATCTTACTATTGAGGACCGTCTGCCCCTGTGGCTGAACATCACTAACAATAATGCGAATTCTCCTGACATTCTCGATAAAATTCTCGAGCTGATTTTCCAAGTTTTCCAACGCAGACGACATCTTGAATGTTTATAATATGCACTTTGAATAAATGGGAATAATCCCGCCATCTCTCAGTGTAAAATAGCACTAAAAAATTAGATTTGTCTAATTAATCGGAGTGGATTCGTGTGAAATAGCCCAAATCTAGGTGAATCCTGAGAAAATCATCTGGGAAATGAGTGGAAAATAGAGCAGATTAAGTGAATAAATTCTAATTAACAAAATTGGGAGGGGGGAATCGACCAATGACGTCACTTCCCATTCAAACGTGGCGGCGGACAGTGCGACAGGGAAGGAGTGGCCGTGACGATCTGTCATTACATTGCACTGGAGTAATTCCAAATATTTCAATTACATGAACAATTGATAAACAAACGTGTGTCAAAGGTGAAGAGTACATCACTGTCCAGGGGATTATCAGCATTTTCTCGTTAAAATGTCGTCTTCGGGTGATTTTGGTAACCCGTTGCGTAAATTCAAGCTCGTCTTTCTGGGGGAACAAAGTGGTGAGTTATTTTCAAAGAATTTATTGCAATAAGGTGACAAGTGATTGTCGCTTATTGTTGGGATGGATTTTGAATAATTGCATGCATTTTTAACATTTTCATGTTCGAGGTTATAAATCGATATGGCTTGTGGCCGTTTCGTCGTGTCGCTCTCTCTCGCTTCTCAATGCTCTTGGGTTTTTTTTTTTTCCAACAAGACCTCGGTTCAAGGGTTGAAGGTTTTAACGAGGGGATGGTCAGGGTGGAACTGGGAGGGAGGATTTGGGAGTCGCAAATTGCAAACATTTTTTGGGGTGTCTTTTGTTGTTGAGATTTATGTTATTTGATGGTTCGATGGAGACAGGGTTTTCAGGGATTGGGAGTGGTGGTTGTTCTCTTCTGGAGTAGTTCTCCGTTTTTTATGTGGGAGAAATTGGAAATTGTATTTGAAGGGAAAGTCTTGGAGTTGTGATTCTAATTTGGCGTCTGGAGGTCGTGGAGAAAGCCTTAGGATGACGGAGAATTTTTTCGATTTGATATTCTCAGTAGGAGATAGTAGAATTCATTCATATTTCATTGTCGAATAGCCAGCGGAAATTCGAGAAAATGTTTAGCTGAAAATTTTTTCTAGTAATTTTCCATTTGAGATGACAGATTTGGACTGCTGGAGATTGAATTCACAAAGAAAGCGTAAGATTCATATCAAATGGGCATGTAATATATGCGTACTTCTACCGTAATTATGACTTTCATATAGCCATTCTTCGAGCCTTTTATGGCTGCGATGATCTACGTGTGGCTGGCGATAAATTTATTGACCCAGAATTTACTATTCTCGTTTCACCTTTTTTTTTAAGAATGGATGTATTGATTTTCAAAGCCTGAGACAAATGGAAATTCGATTCATTCCTCAGAGTAAACGTTTTATCCACTAGAAAGATGAATGAAAGAATAAACATCGAAACTGCCCTATTTAATTCACCAACAACAGTATTCCATTACAAAATTTTTTCTGTTCTCAGTTGGAAAAACATCGCTCATAACGCGATTTATGTACGACAGTTTCGACAACACGTATCAGGTATAATAAAATAATAATTTTATCAATAACAATTTGAATAATTATTCGATATTCCTTGACTCGTTATTGAGATAATGCGATATTAAACAAGATGAAAAAAAATCGATGAGTTCACCTCTGTCAGGTTTGTAAGTGCTGCATTATTCATTCATGTGTCCATTGATTGCAGGCCACCATAGGTATAGACTTTTTGAGTAAAACCATGTATCTCGAGGATAGAACAGTGAGATTACAATTGTGGGACACTGCTGGACAAGAACGATTCCGTTCACTCATTCCCAGTTACATCAGGGACTCCACTGTTGCTGTTGTGGTTTACGATATTACCAGTGAGTTGAAAAAATCCGTCAATTTTTATAGCTGTCAATCCCATTATTACGAATTCATCGCCGTAAAACGCTTATCGATCGGTTCACCAGTCGCAATTGTTTGAGTTATTCTTTAAAACAAAACTTTCTCTTTTCAATTCTTAATAATTATGCAATTGATAAAGAAAGTAAATTCATTTCATAAATTCATTGAAAGCTCTCAGTAATTTTAAGGAGTAATTTTGAGAGGGAACATGTAATTTTCCATCGTTTAGACGATTTGAAAATTGTCGTAATTGCTGATGTCGATTTAATTGTCGCAGATGCTAATTCATTCCATCAAACGTCGAAGTGGATCGATGACGTGCGAACAGAGCGAGGTAGTGACGTTATAATAATGCTCGTTGGCAACAAAACAGATTTAAGTGATAAACGACAAGTATCGACTGAGGATGGTGAGCGCAAAGCTAAGGAGTTGAATGTTATGTTTATTGAGACAAGTGCTAAGGCAGGATACAATGTCAAACAGGTAATCCAATGCTCGTAATATTTCGGTATTGATTTTATCGAGGGGAATAAACTTTGCAATTGATTACTCAGCTGTTCAGAAGAGTAGCTGCTGCCCTGCCTGGCATGGATTCGACAGAAAACAAACCACCAGAAGACAGTATCCTTTTTCCAATAAAGAAAATGACGAATGAATTTTTTAAAAATTACAGAAATTACTGGAAAACAAAATGACCAAAATAGTAAATTTCTGATTAATCGAGTGTCAATGTATTTTGGTTATTTTCAATGTTCCTGCTGTGTACATAAACAAAAATAATCGCATGATGCAATATTCTCATAGGAATAGACTGTAGAATTTATTTCCTTTGATTTCTATAATTTTTATAACCAGGTGAATATTTTGATTTATTTATTTTTGTGTTTTCCTTAATGTTGTCATTTAAAAAATTCGTAGTGCAAGAAGTAGTTCTCAAGGATACACCAATTGAACTGAAAGCATCGGAGAGCAGTTGTGCATGTTAAGAACTTGATTAAACGGAGAACGGTCCTAAAAATGGTAGATACGAGAGAGATGATTTTTAAATGAGGAGCGAACACTAACTTAATTCGAATTTACGTAACGAAATGATAACGAATTTATCGTCGAGCAGAATCTGAGAGTTGTCTGCTTGGTTTATCCTGTTATTCAGTTGCATTATTTTCACGCATAATTTATTTTTCTTTTCAAGCATTGTGAGCAGGCACTGACTCTTTAAGAGGTAATGACTCATTTGCAATGACGATTAGCTGAGGGAGGGTGTAATGTAAATTAAATTATTATTTCAGGAGTCAAGGGGTGAAGGGTGACAATTCCGTTATCCTTTATGTCCTTTACCCTGATTTATGTTTTAAGAGGCTGTAGCAAACTTATTTTGGGGTAATTATTTCGATCTAGTGTTTTTGTTGATTGGGAAAATATTGAGAAAATAATTTCAGATAATTCCGGATTTTATAAAAGCTACTGAATCAATTGCCTTTTAACGGTGGATTGAATTATACGATTTATTATTTTGTCTTTTTTTCTATCGATTCTAGTTATTCCGGAAATATTGAGTTCTTTCGTAAAAATTGAAAAACGATAGCTTTACCAGTGTAATTATTAAAATATCGATTGGAGCATTTGATAAATTAATTTAATTTGCATTTCTCTTGGTGCAGTGGATGCCGTGGTAGCTTATGTGCTTTACAAATCCATGAATTCATCTCAAACCACTGATTTATTCATCTTCAAGTTCCATTCATTTTCACTATTCGATGATTTTTCATAAAAAAACCGATTGTTCCCACCCAAATAATAAACAATTGTTTAAATAATCACTGAAGCTCAGATTTTCGACTCAAGTACAATAAATAGCATTAAGATATGCTTACGCTGGTTTTCCAATCGTGGATGACCAATCGATTTCGCTTTGGAATTTTTACAAAATATCGAATGAGTATTTAAATTCTATAATGGATAGTAGTGGCCATGCGCCATGCTCAAGGATCCACGATAAAAATTGTCTCGTTAATGATTAAAAATCATGCGCAGCATTTGTTTTCCGATTGTAAATAATTTTGGGGGAATTACGGATTAAAAAGTAACGAAAAATATGGAACATTTTAATGTAGCTAATAATTTATGTCATGTCACTTTTTGTTAATTATTATAACTGTAATCTATGATTTGTATTAAAAGTGGAAACATTGAAAAAAAAAATTAGGCCGCTGATTTTTTTTTGTTTTGCTCCGTCATTTTTATTTCGAATTTCATTCACTGCCTTTTTGCTTCGGAAAATCATCTTTTAGCATTGCGACGACACAGTGGGAGGAAATCAAGAGTTTATTTTCATGATATTATATTTTTTATACTTTTTTAACATTAAATTTATGGTCAAGTGGTAAAATATTGGAGTTTGTCAATTTTTGAGCTATTGAAAATCCCTTCAAATACCACTTGACTGTCAAATTAATTAAGCTTCAGGTTTTATTAATCACACTCCGTCCTTTCGAGCCCTGAAACAACTAAATAATAAGACATAAAGTGAAGAAAATAATTCCCCGTGCCCTCCAGAGACCCGTGAATTTTACAAGTCCCAGAAAACGTGATAACTGTGAAAATCCCAAGGAAATGAAAACACCTTAACAAAAAAAAATGAAAAAAAAAACTCAGCGGTCGACCTGCAGAATCAATCACCGATGCAGAATGGATCGGAGTCGGAGGGGGAGAGTGGCTGCATTTGCTAGGAAGACAATGCTAACGAACAAATAAATAATGAACAAAAGAAATAATACAACCTACTGGCGAAACGTCAATTCTCGTGCGACGTAATGGGAATGCAAATTACCAATTTTTTTTTGTCTCAACGAGACAAATCCATAGCTGACAGGTCGATCGAGCCCAGAAGTTGTTGCACAATCGAAGAAACAAATCAATGACCCAAAGATCTGAAGATGGGGATTGTAGGGAATTAATTATCGTTTAAGTGTGCTTGTACTGTTTTGAGCAAAAAAATGTGAGATTCTGGTGGTGATGGACAAAATTGGGAGATAATAATTTACTATATGATATTATATTTAAGCCCTCAGCCATAGCGGTTTATTTATTCATTCATTCATGGGAGTTTTATCTACTCTAAATTTCAAAGTAGTAAAACCGAAAAGGGATCTCTAGAATTTTATAAACACTAGTTCCACTGCGATGTATTTTAAATTGCATGATTGTTATTAATATTTTTTTATTCCTAGCAATTGAATTAGCAGAAAATGATGGGAATAATTTCCCAATTGTCTTAAACCACCAGAACCCTTGAGATTGATAAAGCCCTGTGATACAATTGTCTTTGGAACGATAGAGACCCATTTGATACGTGAATTTCCACCAAACGAGTCCTAGTATTTCGATACCCAGACATATCGAAACGATCGATTGCACCCTCTTTGCTACGTAATTAAACCCTTCAATTATCCTCAGAATTCGAGCATTTCAGTGCTGTATCGTTCCAAAAGTATCTTCACTCGGTGACTGCTTCGTGTTCTGGCAGGCTGAGGAGATCAAAAAAAAAAATGTATGATCTCGCACGCGAATTAAATTACACTGTGCAAAAGCGTATTTATGGGGGAGAGAGAAAAAGTAATGAATAAACGCTTTCAAAGGATCACTTGAGCCCCAAGAAATTCTGCAATCGAGTGTAATGAGGAGAAAATATACTTTATCTTTTATTCCACTCGATTCCAGAATTGTTAGGTTTAATCTAAGAGACTGAATGTTTTTTCGTACTTTCATCACGCCAGTATCTAAGAGTAGTCGATAGAAGTGAAGTTTGGGCTGTAAAAAATACAGATTAATATACAGGGATGATTCAATTACCCGGATAATTGCCCTCACTTAGGTGAGAGAAAAGGAACATTTGATTTTCAAATTTGGAAAGATGTGTGAGAATATTTTATGGAGGAACTGAGTTCATTTTCCAGGCAATGCCATGAAATTTGAATTTCTACTTTCTCTCGGATATCTAATCGAAATAATTGAATACTCTTTAATTTTCCTTTCCTGGAAAAAGTGCTCAGCTCTTTCTGACATTTTTCCATGCCTCACTTGTTAAACATTCTGATTAATGAAAAGAATTCAATTTGCCTGTGTGATGTTAGCTTAAAAATGTAAAAGACAAAACACCAATTTGCTTTAACTCAGCCGAAAAGAAAATTGCACCCTTTTTACACTAAACAAGGATGATGAAAACGAATAATAAAACGTGGAATTTATAATTGACGGTAGGTGAAGTGATGATAAAATAATTATTTTCTAGTCAATCCCACTGATTAAATTCACGTCGATCACCCGGTTATAATTTTTATCGTAGTGGGAGTAGATCCCCCAGGAAAACTAAGGAAAATACAAAAAAAAATCTAGAGATTATTCTTTAGCTTAAAAGCTGCATAGTTGTAGCGCACGCATTAAGCCACTTACAACCTCATTACTGTTTCATCGTCTAACCAAAACAATGGAAACTATTTCATTTACCACTTCTGGCAAATTCGAACTGGAATTGTATGTCGCATTTAACAAAATAAAATGAAAAACTGTGAAAACATTATAATCCGTGGAATTTATTCCCTTACTGATTTCATCAAGTGATGAATGTCCCAACTGTCCCAACCCCACCTGAAAGCTATTCAAATACTATATATGATGTGAGTATACCAGTCACTACTGCGTCGTGTGCCGGAAATTCAATCATTCAATTTCACCACCGAATATGAAGAATTTACTGTAAATACCGACACAATGGCTATTGCATTCTGCGGAAAGAGAGTCATTTTGACGAGGAACAGCTTCTTCAAGACCCTGAAACGTAGAAATGGATATATCATCCTGTAAGTGCACTAAATATAATTTCCGAGGTTATGTTCCTGGATATAAAAATCGTGAGGATGTCCTTTGAACTACTGATCAAGATTTCGAGAATTATCTCACAGTTCAGAGATGAGCTCCTGATTTTTTTCATGATTTTTTGGAGTTCGAGATATTTCTTCAACTCCCAGATTAAAATTAATTCAACTTGAATTGTTCCAGCACTTTACCAATGGCTTATGTTTGATTTGCAGTCTGCCTGAGATCGGTGAAGACCTGCCAGAGAAAAATCCATTACTCAAGGAGGATGGCCTCCCCGAATTCAATACATTCACCATCGAAAAATCGATGGCTGCTATCGGTCAACAGACAGTTTTGTTTGAGCAGGGAATAGCAAAAATAGAGAATGATATTAAAGAGGCAGAAAAGTTGGACATTGTGACCCAAGTGTTGCATCCTCTGGAGGACCTCTCGATTCCATTGGAAACGACCTGGGGTGTGACGAAGGCTCTGTACTTCGGTAACCAGAGCCTGATGCCAACGAAGTACTACCTGAACATTCACAATCGAATGATAAGAGCTCGTGCCACAAAATTCACGAGTTTACCCATCTATAAAGCCCTGAAGGAGGCATTCGCCTCAAAAGTTCCCCTGACACCTGAGCAAAAGCGTCTGATCCAGAAGTACCTGTTGGAGGGTCGCCTGAACGGTCTTGACCTGACGGAGAAACAGACCGAAGACCTGCAGCACAGCATCTTCCACTTGCACAAGAAAACAACAGAGATGTTGAAAAAAGTGGAGATAGCGACGTCAATGTTCAAGACAACAGTCTCAGACCCAACAGTAATGAAGGACTTCCCGGAGGATTTCCTCCGTCAGATCTCGGTAGATTCGAAGAATCCAAGGACAGGCCCCTGGAAGATCACCCTGGAGCCCAGAATTTACTCTCAATTCATGGAGAATTGTCCAGACAGGGAACTACGGTGGAACGTGTGGCAGGCGTACGTTGGCAGATGTGCGCTGCACATGGAGAATACCCTGAGGACAAGTGGCAACCTCGAGGACATCAGAGACCACAGGAAGAACCAGGCAAAAGTCCTGGGTTACAGGTGCTACGCAGAGATGAGTATGGTGACGAAGACAGCTGGCAGCCTGGAAACAGTCTACTCAGTGCTATCGAGACTCCTGGAGACAGCGAGACCAGCCCAAGAGCAAGAGCTCCAGGAATTGACGACGTTTGCTCATGACAGGGGCTTCGATGGGGATCTTCTGTGGTGGGATGTGGATTACTGGAGCAAAAAGCATCGTAGAACAGTATACAATTACAAAGACGAAGTTCTTTGTGAGTACTTTCCTCTTCCCCAGGTACTCAAGGGTTTGTTTGGTCTCATCGAGGAACTCTTCGATGTGAGAATCGTCGAGGGGAGAAAAACTGACGTGTGGCATACAGACGTCAGGTTCTTCGATGTGATCGACCTGAAAGGCTCTGCCGAGCCCATTGCCCATTTCTACCTCGATCCCTATGCCAGAGAGAAGCACAAGATGAATCTGGAGGAGGGGGGCTGGATGGTGGGGATGCAGAGTGCCAGTAAAATCATGATGACAAAGCCTTTGGCAGCTCTTGTATTTAATTTTCCAACTCCCTACGCAGATGTTCCATCTTTGCTGTCTGTTAAGGACGTGGTTAAGCTCTTTGAGAAGGTGGGAACTGCCCTCCAGCACATGCTGACGACGGTATCCTATGGGGAGATAGCAGGTCTTGCCAATGTTGAGTGGGACTCTGTTGGAGTGAGTGGACACTTCATGGCCAATTGGTGTTACGAGCCCAGGGTCATCAAAAAAATATCTAGTCATTATCGAACGGGGGAGGCTCTTGGGGAGGAGCACGTCGACAGTATCAGGAAAATTAGGTCTCAGATGGCGGGTTTCATGCTCTCCAAGGAAATTTATTTGTCAAGGTGCGATCTGGAGCTTCACGAATCTGAGGACTTCTGGCCGAAGATACAGAAACGACTCTGGGAAGAGCACTTTGTTATTCCTCATGACTCCGATGACTCCCAGATCACTGCGTGGTCCTCGATATTTTGTCATAATTTGGGAGCTGCGTATTATAGTGATTTGTGGAGTCAGATGATAGCTGCAGATGTTTACAGTGCCTTCCTCGAGACCAAGGGCGATAAGGAGGCTGTCCGGGAGACGGCAAACCGATTTAGAGAGACTTTTCTCAGTCTTGGGGGAAGTGTACCTGCGGGCGAGGTCTTCAGGCGGTTTAGGGGACGTGATCCCAATTCTAAGGCATTACTTAAGAACCTAGGACTGCAGTCCAAGGATCCCAGAGAGTGAATTTGTTGATATAAATTAATTGGTTTTAATGCAGTGATGATCGGTTGAGGAAATCTGCCATCGAATTTTTTTCAACGTTATTTTTCGTTCAGAGAATAAAACAAACAAACACAGGAGTAGCAAATATTCATTTCAATTAAATTACACAATGTAAAATAAATAAATATCAATTATGCCTCAAAAAAAAAAATGAGCTTGAAGTAACAAAAAACAGTATTGCATCACGAATTATCGGAGTGAGTTCTTTAATTATTTTTCAACGAGTTATGAATCCATCTCCTCACGAAACACCTATTATTCAGTGCTGCATTAGAATTGTAGAACGAGACCAATTTCAGTGACTAATTTAATAAATTTCGTTATTGATACTCCCAGCGAGTAATTGCAGTCCGTGATGCTCAATCAGTAATTAACAGTATAATATTTATGTTCTTAAAATATACGAGTTGCTGAGTTATCACATTTGTTAATCAGACCACAGCAACGACAATTATACTTATGAATAAGATAATTATTATGACCCAGTATCCGCAGGTTCTGTCCCTGCGATCGATTGCACGGATTCTCCTCGTTCCATCGATCAACCTCTCGTCTGTTCGCTCCATGTGATCGGCCAGGTCGTCAATTATCTCTAAAAAAACACAATAAAAAAATTCAATCATTCAATCCCACCTCTCTACTCTCTTACCGCTTTTTACGAATTAATTACCATTTTGATGATCCACTTCATTGTGAATTGTTCGTGCTATATTTTTCTGCCTCACGATGACCTGATACAGCTCGTCGAGCCCACGATCTTGCTCTGAACCAAAATTATTCATCAAATATTTTTTTACTCATGTATTTCGCCTATGAAAATTCAGATAGAAAATCACCCTGAATAATAGCTTCATTTTGCGCCTTCAAGTCGCTTACAGAGACATTCAAATCCAAGGGAGGATCATCCTCATCGTCATCTTGTCCCCAGCCAGTGGTGCCTCCATCCGCGAAGGCAGAGCCACTGGATTTTATCAGACTAGGCCGGTCTGAAGCTGCTGGATTCATCCTGGCGTCGTACAACTGCTTTATCTTGAAGACATTACTCTGGAGATGTTCAACCTGTCGTCGCCTCCTCTCCGCTTCGTCGTGAGTTCTTCAGGGGATATTTTAATTAAGAAAATTCAAAACAATAACACCAGACAACTGTGTAAGCTTCAAATTCGTTGTGAATTCTGGGTTTCAATTGAACTGAAAGGATACATAACTCTCATCTTCGAAGCTTCATCCACCTTCTTCCTGAGCTGTCCTATCTGATCTGTGTACTGCTTCAATTGAAATCGTACATTTGCTGATAAACTGGCGAACACCTGTGAAGTCCTCTCCTGACGATCCCGTTGGCGAAGTTGCTCCATGATCTCCCGAAAAAGTCCTTCACATGCCTCATGTTCAGTGATCCTACGCAATTCCCAAATTAAATAAACTAATGAATCACAATAACCTCACTCCTACCAGGGATCATTATCTTCAAGATAAACAAGCGCCATTGTGTGCTGCTGAGGTATTCCCCCAGTCCAGGAAGCTCGACTCCTCGACGACGTCAACGAGCCCCATAAACCCAAGATCTTCACGCCTTGAAGCCCCCGACGATCCCGAAATCAAGTTGTCTCAACCCAAATGACAGGCTGTCAGTCATTAACGACACGTGGTATCCCCCCACCGTAAAATTCCTTTCACCTTTGCAAGCGAGGATCCGCCATAGTATAGTAAAAAAACCAGTAAAACCCTCGCCATAAGGCAGTGCATAACCGACTGATGCCCGACATTCCCTGGGCCCCGAGGGACATCCAGTACTCATCAACACCTGCAGCCCTCCATCACAGGTATGAGACAATTAATAACATTGAAAGAACAAAATAATAACCCTTGCATCAAACAAAACAACCCCTGAATATTCAATTTTGCCTCTATTTCCGGAGAATTTAGTGTCGCGTAATCTCATTGGCGGGTATGCGCATGCGCCGATGGCTCGGGGCCAGTGAATGTACGCGTGCGCAAAAGCCAGTTGAAGAAGATAAAACCGATAAAAAAAATCTGTAACCAAGAGAGAGACAGTGAAGAGCTCGGGAAAGTGTGAGCATGACAGTGGGAAATACATTTTCCACCACAATATTCCCTCCGCGAAAATTCCCCAGTCCTGCGTCCTCCGGGTGACGAATTCGATTCAATAAAAAGTGTTTCATTGTATTTAAGGACTGAAAATGTCGAGTGAGAGTGGAGTCCTGTCATCCACGAGGCAATTCAAGTGAACAGGACAGGGATTTTTATTTGTTTAATATTTTTTAACGTATTTGGGGATAAGTGGCTTCAGGGGCTTTCGCCCTCCATCAGGACTTGCGTCGTTACCCTGGAATTTCGCCTAGAGTCTTCCCACATAAGACTGTCCCACAGGTCAGAATTACTATTTCACCTGGGAATTTAGTTCTTTCCTTCTTTTATCTACATCGTCACTGCTGTCGTCATTGGACGACTGTCTCTGTCTTTTGGGTTTTAGTGGGAGCACTAGAGCCTTCTCTTGTCCTCGAACGGGACTATGTGTTGTTGTGATATGCATATTGATTTTTAAAGCGCGGGGACAAATCCACGAGTTAATATTTGTGTTTTTTCTTTTCTCTTCTGTGATGTGAGGATGCTGTGAGGGTTAATGGCTTTGGGTTTCAGGGATTGGAGATATGGGTGCTAATGTGACGACAGCTGAGGCTGTCTCTTCTACTCCTAGGGGAATTACTGAAGGAATAACTCAGAGCAGTGTCATGGGGATTACTAGCACAATAGCCAGTGGAATCATTGATAATGAGAATAATGAGCCAATTTTTTTACAAACACGAGCTGCACAGGGTATTTCAGGTGCTTTTGTGTGGCTAGCTCTGTTTATCACTTGCCAACAGGTCAGTATCACTAATTAGATATGAGACAGATGGGGATGGACAGATGGGGATGAAGAGAAAATCAGGGGAATAATATCGAAAGTAATGGTTTTAAAAAATTTTTCATTTGTTGGGTACCACAGATCTACCAGCACCTCAGGTGGTACACAAATCCCACTGAACAGCGATGGATAGTCCGTATATTATTCATCGTGCCAATCTACGCCACCTATTCATGGATATCACTGCTCTTTTTCAACCGTGAGGGTTATTACGTTTATTTCTTCACGGTACGTGATTGCTACGAGGCATTTGTTATCTACAACTTCTTGTCCCTCTGCTACGAGTACCTGGGAGGCGAAGGTAATATCATGTCTGAGATACGTGGCAAACCAATACGCTCCAATTGTCTGTACGGTACGTGGTGTCTTGTCGAGAAGACCTACACCATCGGCTTTCTGAGATTCTGCAAGCAGGCGACCCTCCAGTTCTGCCTTGTCAAACCGGTTATGGCATTCGTCATAATAATTCTGCAATCGTTTGGTCATTATCGTGATGGTGACTGGTCACCTGATGGTGGATATATTTATGCCACTATCATCTATAATATCAGCGTTTCACTTGCACTTTACGGACTCTTTTTATTCTACTTTGCAACGAGGGATTTACTCACTCCTTTCGAGCCTGTCCTCAAGTTCTGCACTGTCAAGAGTGTCATCTTCCTGTCATTTTGGCAAGGTAATAATTCAGTCGACGAGATGTGAATAAATATGTTGTAATGTAAATTAATTTATCATATTTGTGCTTCAGGAGTTCTTCTTGCGGTTTTTGAAAAGGCTAATGTAATATCACCGGTGATTGACAGCATGGGACATGCCACCAACACTGGAACAGTATCAGCTGGCTATCAGAATTTCCTTATTTGTATTGAGATGCTTTTTGCAGCGATTGCACTGCGTTATGCATTTCCTTATCAGGTGTACGCAGCCGGCTGCGTGACAGACTCGAGAGGTCGAAGTGTCACGATGCAGAGTATCAGCAGTAGCTTGAAGGTATTTCGCAATAAGCAAATAAACAAAACGACAATGTTTGATAATTGGGGATTTTTCATTGCAGGAAACGATGAACCCCAAGGACATTATGACCGATGCCATCCACAATTTCCATCCTCAGTATCAGCAATACACACAGTACAGCTCTGGTATGTCGAATTTACTTTCTAGAAATCATTATTTTGAACCTTAAATTGCACATATTACCGCAGTTTATTTAAATTCTCTGTGGAAATGGCACATTGAGTGTTCCTGATGTTAATTTAATGGCATGAATATCTAGCATGTGTCGACCGATTGAAAATCCCTAGAACGAGAATCGCTTAATGTCCGTAGTTATTTTTAAAATATTTCATTTGCTTGATCTATTTTCGTTGTTTGATTTAATGGAACTGCATGCGCTCGGAGAGGGGGGCACTGAAAAAATGCCGCCAGTATTGAGATTAATTTTGAAATTTAGATAGTTAAAAAATTCTGATTATTTTTTCACCCCTCGTGACCCTCAATTGCACCGTTGCACATCTATTCAGATCGCACAGCAAGTATTACCCCCGAGCACAATTAAACTTGCATCGAGTCCAGAGATAAGACAATGTAAAAAAAAAATAACGACATTCCAGTCGCGACAATGAGAGTCGCGAATTAATCACCAAATCCAGAATAAGAAAAATTTTCTATTCTCAAGAGGATGCCACCTCCAAGAATCATGAATAGAGAATGAGAAGCTCTGAGAGTGCCTTTTTGTTTGCTATTTTTTCAGACGTCAATACCAACTTGCCGTATGAAAAGCTGTGAGTGCGCGAGATCATCTCGATTTAATATGAAACATCCCACAGGATGCAGGCGATTTTTTTTCTGTCTTAGACGAATTCACCAATTCGTTGGGAGAAAAATATTTAAAACAATTAAATAAAGTACTTAATATAAAAAAAAACAGGTTAATGTGAATTTATAATCAACTTCTGTTCAATTCACTTGAAAACAAAATGGATGAATTCACTGATTTTCATCTGGGGAGATTCATATTTTTTATCTCTTAGGGTTTATTTTATAACGTAAAAATGCGGTAAATCGCGATAAACAGGACCATTGTAAAGTAGTACATAAGCAGTTTATAATTCGAAAGTACTTAGACGAGATTGTATTTTAGGATACGAATGAGCTTCACAGGAGATTACGTTAAAAAACGATTTAAATGTGTACGTGAATTAATTGAAATAACGCAATTATCTGTTTAATCGTGCCTGAAATTAGTGATGTATTTGGCATGCATTTGTTGTCAGGAAAAATCATTGCAGCTGAAAAATTGGAAATAATGTTCATTAAATGATTGATATTCTCATGGATTTGTTTATTATTTAAAAAAAAAATATTCTGCATGGTTCCCAGAGCTTGCCATCTCCTCCATTCATCCTTCGCCATCAAATTTGCATGACTAATTACGCTCAATGTTCTTCCAGCAATTTCATAAGGAAAAATCACTCGTTCTCGTGATGATTTCACTATTAACAAATCCAGGTTTTATTATTAGTCACAATTTTTGGAGCTGTAATGCACAATAATGTATTTTAAAGTCTAAATTCTTGGATAAAGTATTTGAAAATATTCACCAGTCAATTAGAAAAATAATTAATAATTAAATCCTGGAGGTATCTTAAATACCTTTTTTATAGTAATTACCTGGGATGAGTGAGACTTGCCTAATGAATTCGTGTAGACTAGATAAAAATATTGAATGAGTCGTGACAATACCTCCATCAGGTGGTACTAAGAATCAACGGGGAATGCGAGTATCAAGCTACGACCCCGATGATCCGCAAAATATGCCAGTTCCACCGCCTCAAAGACGAAATACCTCGCACCAGCGTGTCGCAACAATCTCCCAAAATTACAATGAAAAAACCATGTTGCTGAGCAGCGACGATGAATTTCAATAGAAGCACCCGGATAACACCACTGGAGCCCAAAATTTCCATGACAATGCAAAGAATTTAATTCAATCCAAATAAAAAAAAAGAATGGTAAGGCATTTCAATGGAGAATTAAGTCTTTTATTTGCTGCATTTAGTTTCTCCATAAATAATAGGCCATTTGAATCTCGTTCGCGAGAAAAATGAATAGTTGAATTGAAAAATGTTGAAGTTCGTGTGGATTACGTATTATATTCATTGATTAAATCATTTTTTAAAGAATGTTATTGCGTTACGAGTTGTGAGTAGTTCTGAAAATAATTTATATGATTTATCGATTAATTGTTGCTCCTCAGAGCTGACTACATAAAATCGAATATAAATGTTATATTCCACTCGACTGAGTAATATTCTATTAATTTCGCATTTTCAATTAATAAAAGTAGTTTTTTTTCTCGAAAATATAAATTCATTATTTCAATTAATTATTCAGGAGTCTTCATGCAGCTCTGACGTGCATCAAACAATTGTCAGAGGGAAAGAAAACTAATCACGTATAATACATTAATTTATTATCTCTCATAAACAATTATTTGATTCTTTGTAATACTTGTACAAACATACCAAAGTACTTACACACTACTAAAAATAAGTATTTCTATAATTTTTCCATGGTACAATCGACTCTTTATTTACGTCAATCACTTCAAAAAATATAAAGTTCTGTTTTATTTTATTTGCTCAACAGCGAAAATACTAAGATAAAAATAAGAAAAAAAATCCTACAAAAGGAATTAGCGAAATCAATGTTGACGCGTGTAAATCTGTCATTGAAACACTCTGGAACATTAAACATTGACACGATTGACGCTAATAAAGCCCACAAGACGAACCCAAATCAGCTGAGGGAAATCGCAAGAATGATAATAAAAAATAAATCATGAAAGAGGATAAATCATACGTTAAATAATTTAGCTTCTGAGCCAACAGACTATCTTCGCGTCCTAATAAAAAAAACTAATATATGTATATATCGTTAACATAGATTGTATTTACAGAGTAAATTTGCGCGAGTCACTAATTACTGCAGAAGTGGAAAAAAAATTCATTAGCGAAATGTTGAAACGAGATTTTCACACTCAAGCAGTAGTTCTCGCGAAATATCTCAGAACCAGGGAAAGATATCGAAAAATCGATAGAAACCTTTTTTCCTTATCTCCCCGAGATCTCGAAAAAAGTTCCCCCAATCATCTTTGTATTTTCCACAATTGCCAAGTTATTTCGCAAAAATAAATCTCACCTCAGCATTTCGCTGTTGTAATAAACAACAGTCCAATCCAAAAGAATTAATAAACGCTGCACCTCCCCCAGGTATTGAAATATCCGAGATTTTGTTACTTCCCCCAATTATTTTGTCACCGGGCCTACCCCCTCTCCCCATAATCTGTTAGAAGAGTCTGTAAGCGTCAAATAAATATTTTTATCTCAATTTCTGATGACTCCCCCATCACAGTTGTACAAACTTTTTCCACCCATGCCACGGGCCCTCGACCTCCTCCTCTCGCCTCCTCCTTCGCTTGCCCTTTCCCTTGACTCCCTCCTCCTCGATATCCTGATACCTGAGCTGATCGTCCATGTACCCCACCACATTATTCTCCTCAGTCGTGTACTTTTTGTACTGTTCATTGACATCTCTCCTGACAACAGAAACAGCCCCCTTGGAGCTCCCCTGCCTGTATTCACTGAAAGCCTGACCCTCGTACCCAGACAGAATACACGGATGAATGGGTTTGAAGCCAATGGACCTGAGCCTCGCCACCCTGAACTCCACATCGGACATATTAACAGGTACAAAAGCCGAGAGCCCACCCCCGAGTCTCACAGAGGCCTCTAAATCCCTTCTCACGCAGCTTGGCCTAAGAATCTCTCCTTCCTGAGTCGTCTGCACCGATATATTCCTGTGAACGATCTCCTGGAGGTCCTCCGAGCCCTCTGACTTCACATCCTCGAGACTCCCCCACTGGCCAAAGCCCCGAGGACTCGCCAATTCTTCAAAATCCACCGAAGTCGAGGCATCCCTCTGCAAAGTGCACTGAACAACAGCATCCACCATCTTTAGCCTTCTGACCTCCCTCTTCTGCGTCGACTTCACCGGTTTTCGCCCCTCAGTCTTCTCCTGAGGCTTCAATTCCCTCAGCTCCATCTTTTCCGTTTTAGAAGAATTTAGGGATCGGCCGGTGTTCCTCTTGATGAGTTTTGTCTTCTTTGAGAGGTCCTTGGATCTTCCCTTCAGGTGTCTCAGGTTATCCCTCCTCTTGCTGAACCCTCTCATGGCATATGGGAATCTCCGGGTCCTCGGACCACGCGATTTTGCCACAAAATTCGCGTCAATCGCCAATTTCGCGAGCTCACTCTGCCGCTTCTTCGAGGCCTTGGAATATCCTTGAACCCCAGATTTTCCACTCTTCTTTCCACTGCTCTTGTGACCGGCATTCTCTTTGTGGCTCTCTGATGCCTTCGACTTCAGCACCGATTTCCGGAGGATTGGGCTGGCCTCGACGCTCTTTTTCCCAGTGGATGTTGACCTCAGGGAGTAAAGGGTCTTGGAAGACTTGGGAGTCGATCGAAGAACATCAGGAACTTTTACCACGTGTTTATTCAATTTCGGCATTATCAATGCTGACTCCATCGTCGGGGTGACCTGGAGGCCCTCCTGGGATTTTTCAAAGCTCTTCCTGGAGTCGGCCACTGGGGATCGAGTCACCACTTCCGAAAGTTTTTTGGAGACCTCGATAGGTTTGTCTCTAGAGTCCGGGGGACTCGAAACAGCTGTAAATTCTGGGCCCTCGGATGCTGACGAATTCCTCGCGGAAGACACAGGTGATCGTTCGATCTTCCCCACCCCCGAGCGCATTTGGATGAGTGACTCCTGGAGTTTGTCCCTGGCTCCTGGCCCAAAAGTGTTGAGATTGAGGATTTGTGAGGGAAGGCTTTTAACCGAAGACTTGTAAACCCTGCAGAAGGTCATGGGTGTCTTCTTGACGTCCTGGGGATTCGGTGAGGAGTCGTACAGATCAGTTCTAATCGATATATTTGTGTTCTGGAGTTTCGAGGTATTGAGCTTGGGAGATTCAGCCCCTGGAATCGAATCGCATTTCTTAGAGACGTGACGCATCACGATCGAACTCTCCCTCGGGGCTTTCTCGAGTCCTGAAATTTTCTCGGGGTCTTCTGCCCTGATTTTGAGGGAATCAGACCTGCAGCAGTCCATGTGACACCTCTGAGTTGTCCTCGACTTATTCCTCTTCTTCGGGGACTTCGAGGGCTCCCAGGGGGGCACATCCTGAGAATTCAATCTCACTAGGGCGAATCTGAGGATCTTGACTGGGGTAGAGGCAGTTTCCACCTGCCACAATGAGATTACCTGGTAAAGACCGTCGTATCGATAACCTGTTTTTGGTGCGTACTTGTTCGCCAAGTTGTACCCACGCACTAGTCTTATGGGAATTTGATTTTGACAGCTACGGATTAAGGGAGAGGCCAGGGTCTCGATCGTGGTGAACGTCAAGTAGTCACCGAAGTCAAGGTCATTGTGGGGATTTGAGTGAGATGTGCAGAGAGAAAGTGCTCCTGCGGATGCCTCGTCTAGGTCCTTGTCGAAGGGCAGGTGCACCTGATCCCGTGAGAGGTCCATCCTGATGCCCCACCAGGAGCCTGCAGGAAATCCTGGGATCGGACCGTACGTGGGGAGCACCTGATTTATATTGAAAAATTCAAATTTTTAAAGTCTCTCATAGTGTTAATTGGCTGACATAACCTCTTCAATTTTTTTCTCATCGAAAAGCAGAGATGCACTCACCTGGGGGTCCTGACGACCTCCTGGGGATATGATAACGTTCTTCTGTGGCTTCTGTGCATTCTCGGAGTTCAATTTACCGAAGAACTTGGATAATTCGTCCCCTGAACGAGAATTTATCTGGAGACAGTGAGAGTACGAGGTGAGAATTTTGAGATTTACTTTTCAACGAAATTTACCTTTCGTGTGCGTAATTTGGCGAGAATTTTCTCCGTTTCCTCGTGGGTGTTTGGGTGGAGTATCCTGTCGAACCACGTCGGTGCCATTTCAAATTATTGAGGATTTTTTAATGGACACTACACATTTTTGTTTTTCTTTACGGGGTAATGGAGATACTATCCCCTCCAGATGGCGATTCCTAGAGGACGCCATTGCTGTTTGTCGCGTTGAAGGTATGATACAGGGAGGTATTGCCAAGCTTTGATGTCGCCGACACCAAAACAGGGGACAAGTACCTTCAGACGTCGTACGTAGCGCTGTATAACGCCCTTCTCCTCACGCGCATTTCGTCCCCACCATTCAGCGATTTCTGGCGCTTACATTTGAATGCTAGTCGAGTCGTTTGATTTTTTTTCTTTCAAATTGACATGAAAAAAATGAACAATGGGTATATGATTATTTCCATAAGAGAGATTCTTCCCCAGTATTGACTATTAAATAATTCACCTGTTTTATGTCATTGACAACTTCCTCGAATCTTCCATCATCGTTCAATATTTCTCCCAAATCAGTGCTGCTGAGATGATTCAACATCGACAATGCACCTAGAATATCCATAGAAATTGATGAATTTATTACTAATAATTATGAATTATTATAAATTATTAAATTTCATAAATCAAGTAATTAAAGTGAAACCCTTTCCACGTCACCCAAGAGGTAGAGTCCTTGACGCGTTTTTTTTAACGTGGTATCCCCTGTAGGCCTAATCCACTAAGTCAATATAAAAAAATATTATTTGAAAACCTGGAATCAAAAAAGAACCATGACATTTATTAATAATAAAAAATAATGCATTAATAATAAATTCATCAATTTCTATGGATATTCTAGGTGCATTGTCGATGGTGAATCATCTCAGCAACACTGATTTGGGAGAAATATTGAACGATGATGGAAGATTCGAGGAA